>NC_084634.1:36621455-36681455 GCF_033978795.1 Nerophis ophidion
TTTTGGAAGGTAAAAACTACAATATAATACAAAGTAGTGTGTTGTTCTAACTTATTTCTGGGAAGCCTAGACTTCCCTCTCCTCAGCCACTTCCATATATACTCGGTCCAGTCCATCGCTGCTTGCAGCTTTAATTATTGCTGTTTTTAGTTTTTGGATTGTCTCACCATACATATACAAGAGAGCGTCAAAATATTGGAACTATTTCCTCCGCAATAATGTCAATCAACAACAAAAACTGATCACATTTGTAAAGACACTTTTAAGAAAGATTTGCACGAGGTGTTATTAGAATAACTATGTTATAAAGCAGGCCTGGGCCATTATTTTGACTCAGGGGGCCACATTTAGAGAAAAAAATGTGTCTGAACACTAATACAAAACCTCACAATAACGTCTGACTGAATGCTAAAAACGTTATGACAGACCACCTAAAAAAAAATGTAATGGAATGTTACATTTTTCTATGAACGATAAAACACTGAATATTGACAAAATATGAACGTCACATCACCTTTCGATCGGCGTATTTTACAATCCAGTAAACGCAACAAAAATGCAACAAACAGTGAAAAATGAACATGAAGGGTACCAAATAAACCCGTCTATAATCTGATGTATCTGATATTTGCTGAATTTCCCCCAGGGATCAATAAAGTACCTTCTAATTTATTCTATATATCACAGCGGTTTAGCTCGGTTGGTAGAGCGGCCGTGTCAGCAACTTGAGGGTTGCAGGTTCGATTCCCGCTTCCGCCATCCTAGTCACTGCCGTTGTGTCATTGGGCAAGACACTTTACCCACCTGCTCCCAGTGCCACCCACACTGGTTTGAATGGGTTTCACTATGTAAAGCGCTTTGAGTCACTAGAGAAAAAGCGCTACATAAATATAATTCACTTCACTTCACTGAGCTTTGTTGTGAAAATCTCCTTCCTCGTCTGTGGAAACACTTCCCGCCCACACTGCTTGGTGCCTTGTCTGAGCTGCTGTGACTTAGATTACAATAGTAACTAATTAGATTACCATAGTTACTAATTAGATGACCATAGTAACTAATTAGATGACCATTGTAACTAGGGCTGTGAATCTTTGGGTGTCCCACGGTTCGATTCAATATCGATTCCTGGGGTCACGATTCGATAATATATTGATTTTTTTCGATTCGATTCAATTCTCAATTCAAAAACGATATTTTTCCGATTCAAAAGGATTCTGTATTCATTCAATACATAGGATTTCAGCTGGATCTACCCCAGTCTGCTGGTATGCTAGCAGAGTAGTAGATTTTTGTAAAAAAAAGCTTTTATAATTGTAAAGGACAATGTTTTATCAACTGATTGCAATAATGTAAATTTGTTTTAATTATTAAACGAACCAAAAATATGATTATTTTATCTTTGTGAAAACATTGGACACAGTGTGGTGTCAAGCTTATGAGATGTGATGCAAGTGTAAGCCACTGTGACACTATTGTTCTTTTTTATTATTTTTATAAATGTCTAATGATAATGTCAATGAGGGATTTTTAATCACTGCTATGCTGAAATTATAACTAATATTGATACCGTTGTTGATAATATTCATTTTTGTTTCACTACTTTTGGTTTGTTCTGTCGTGTTTGTGTCTCCTCTCAATTGCTCTGTTTATTGCAGTTCTGAGTGTTGCTGGGTCAGGTTTGGTTTTGGAATTGGATTGCATTGTTATGGTATTGCTGTGTAGTGGTTTGTTTGATTGATTAAAAAAAAAAATAGATTTTTTCAAAATGAGAATCTATTCTGAATCGCACAACGTATTTGATTAGTTTTCGAATCGATTTTTTTCCCACACCCCTAAAAGTAGCTAACTAGATGACCATAGTAACTAATTAGATGACCATAGTAACTAATTAGATGACCATAGTAACTAATTAGATGACCATAGTAACTAATTGGATGACCATAGTAACTAATTAGATGACCATAGTAACTAATTAGATGACCATAGTAACTAATTAGATGACCATAGTAAATAAATAATAAATGGGTTGTACTTGTATAGCGCTTTTCTACCTTCAAGGTACTCAAAGCGCTTTGACATTACTTCCACATTTACCCATTCACACACACATTCACACACTGATGGAGGGAGCTGCCATGCAAGGCGCCAACCAGCACCCATCAGGAGCAAGGGTGAAGTGTCTTGCTCAGGACACAACGGACGTGACGAGGTTGGTTCTAGGTGGGATTTGAACCAGTGACCCTCGGGTTGCGCACGGCCACTCTCCCACTGCGCCACGCCGTAACTAATTAGATGACCATAGTAACTAATTAGATGACCATAGTAACTAATTAGATGACCATAGTAACTAATTAGATGACCATAGTAACTAATTGGATGACCATAGTAACTAATTGGATGACCATAGTAACTAATTAGATGACCATAGTAACTAATTGGATGACCATAGTAACTAATTGGATGACCATAGTAACTAATTAGATGACCATAGTAACTAATTAGATGACCATAGCAACTAATTGGATGACCATAGCAACTAATTGGATGACCATAGTAACTAATTAGATGACCATAGTAACTAATTAGATGACCATAGTAACTAATTGGATGACCATAGTAACTAATTAGATGACCATAGTAACTAATTAGATGACCATAGTAGCTAATTAGATGACCATAGTAACTAATTAGATGACCATAATAACTAATTAGATGATCATAGTAACTAATTAGATGACCATAGTAACTAATTAGATGACCATAGTAACTAGTTTATCATGCAAAAGCGCAGATTCCAACCATTGAAATACTTAGTATAGTTGAAGACTTCCGGTCATTATAAAACATGAGTGCACATCATAATTGCAGCTACACTTTTCATCTTAAAGATCTAAAAAAATGATTTAGGGATGTCCGGCGGGCCAGATTAAAAAACTCAACGGGCCGCATGTGGCCCCCGGGCCTTAGTTTGCTCAGGTCTGTAATAAAGTATAATATTTGCTTCCGGGTCAACAATTCCATTTGCTTGTTGTTAGTGTCAAACTAAACTTTTTTGTCCCCAACTCTACATATGATAATGCACACATTGGAATGCTGAAAATTTGTTTTGTTTTTTTACCCACCTCAGTAAACTTTCTTTCATTTGTGTACAAAACAGGGCTGTCAAAAGTACGTGCTGAATCAGACCCACGATCGTGTTTTATCCGCCACGCGGGGTGAATTTGGTAAGTATTAAAATGAGCCAAAATTTTTCCTGCTTTTATACCAGGGGTGTCCATACTTTTTCCACAGAGGGCCGCACACGGAAAAAGTGAAGCTTGCGGGGGCCATTTTGAAACCATAACAAAATATATGGATTTTTTTTGTTTTAATCCCCAGGGCTCCTGGGGAGCATAGAGGGTCTCAGTCACTAAAATGTTAAAAATAAGTCAAATTATTTTTTTTATATAATGCTTACAGTAAATCTCTATATCAACTTAAGGTTGATATAAAGTAAAACAAATAAGGTTTTATGTCTTTTCTGTCAAAGACAACTTTGTTATTTATAGTAAAACTGAAATATGCAGTATTTAGATAGATAGATGGATAGATAGATAGATAGTACTTTATTGATTTCTTCAGGAGAGTTCCTTTATTTCGCAATTAAAGCCCTCAAAGATCAATAATGCAGGACACCATTGATTTTAATTATTTAATATTTTTGCGATGAGGTGGCGACTTGTCCAGGGTCTACCCTGCCTTCCGCCCGATTGTAGCTGAGATAGGTGCCAGCGCCCCCCGTGGCCCCGAAAGGGAATAAGCGGTAGAAAATGGATGGATGAAAATGGATGGATAATATTTTTGAGTAATCACAGTGAAAAGTTAAATAAAATCCTACTAAATATATTTGAGATCCTAAAAGTTCCCCACTCATTAAGTGATGCATTTTTATTACTTTTTTTTTTTTTACCTTTTTGTCATGCCGGAACTGTGGTTGTTTGTGCTTCCTCGATGCAAGGATGATGTGGGACGAGTCAGGCATGAATGTAAGTACATTTTATTTAATACTAATGTACAAAAAGGCAAAACAAAGAACATGCTCGGTGGCGGCTAATAATCTATACTAAAACTTTAACAAAAACAACACAATGGCATGGCTATAAATAAACAAAAGATGCTAACAAAGATACTCAATAAACCAAAATCTTTCACTTAGGTGAAAAAATACACAGATCTTACGTGGCGTGGTCCAAAGGTTTAGCAGCGTGGCAAGCCATGAAGGTTTGTACGAGAAATGCAGGCATGAGGCGGAATGCAAAAATCCCAGAACGATAAACAGAAAGCAAGTGACATAAATAGTGGCCGTGGTAACTAGAAACAGGTGTGAGAGGCTGATGATCGGGGCGTGACTAGGGGAAACAGGTGGAAACTAATGAGTAGCTATGGTAACAAAATAAACCAGGAAATGAAAAAACGGAACAAGAGTCCAGAAAAAAAAAAAAAACATGATCAAACATAAAACCAGATTTACAGGCGTGACACTTTTAACACTTAAATTTCAAGAACAACTTCCGATATATCTGTCGATTTTAAGTTTGAACTATTATTTTGTTTTTTATGCTCTTTTGTCAAAACTTGGATGTTTTTATATGGCAACCACACAACATATGCAATATTTATTTTTTCCAAATAAAACATTTTAATGTGATAATTTTTAAGTGGTAATTCATTATAACATAGATTTTTTTGAAAAAGAAAAAGACAAAAGGGAAAAAACAAAATGCCTGCAGGGCAGCTTTGTGTCAACATTGCCACTTTTTCTCATTAGATTTCACCTCATTCCACTTTTTTAAAATGTTTTTTTAATATTTTTGCAATACTTACAATATTGCAATTTTTGCAGAATGTGTGGCGAGCCGGTAAAGGATTAGCTGCGGGCCGGAAATGGCCCCCCCCCTGTTTTATATGTTTCAAATGGCACCAATTAACTTACCTGGGGATTCTATATACCGTATTTTTCGGATTATAAGTCACAGTTTTTTTCATAGTTTGGCTGGGTGTGCGACTTATACTCAGGAGCGACTTATGTGTGAAATTATTAACACATTACCGTAAAATATCAAATAATATTATTTATCTCATTCGCGGAAGAGACGAAGCAAATGTCAGCAATCGTCAACCAATAAGATTTCGGCGGGGGAGGGTCATGGCAGAAGTGCGTTGTGGGTCATGGAATGCTAACTGCTATATATGCTATATGCTACTGCCGTAGCTATTAAAATGGATCATTTCATCGTTGGCGGTAACTTATAAAAACTGAGAAGGGCTGAACAAAAATGGCAGCGAAAAGGAAATCATGTACTGCAGATTACAAGCTGGACGTAGTGAAATATGCAGCAGAAAACGACAAGAGGAAGCGGCGCATACCTTTGGAGTTGGCAGAGTTGTTTAGAAGCCACATCGAGGAAGGAAATTTCATGGGATTTATGGATTAAGAGTGACAGATAGTTTGGTAAAGGTATAGCATGTTCTATATGTTATAGTTATTTGGATGACTCTTACCATAATATGTTAGGTTAACATAGCAGTTGGTTATTTATGCCTCATATAACCTACACTTATTCAGCCTGTTGTTCAATCCAATCCAATCCACTTTATTTATACAGCACATTTAAACAACAATAACGTTTCCAAAGTGCTGCACAGCCATGTTAAAAACAATTGTTAAAAAAATAAATAAATAAATAAAATACAATAAAAAAGTATATATATATATTATGCTCCACCAATGACTGAATAAAAACAAAAAATAAATAAATATAAAACCAATAAAAACAATATAAAAACAAATATGATTAAAAACTATTTTAAAGGGTAAAATCAATTAAAACAGTAAAATAGAAATCAAAGTGTATAAAAAACACAGAGGACAACAGAGAACAGAGGACCACACAACTCACGTAGTGTTAAAAGCCAAAGAATAAAAGTGGGTCTTAAGACGAGACTTAAAACACTCCACTGTGGAAGCAGTTTGAACATGGAGCGGCAGAGTGTTCCAGAGCTTAGGTCCGACCACAGAGAAGGCTCTGCCCCCCTTGGTCTTAAGTCTGGTCTTGGGCACCACGAGCTGGAACTGGCTCTCGGACCTCAGAGCTCGCGCAGGAATGTAAATTTGGATAAGGTCCGGTCATATATTGAGGCGCCAGTCCATGTAAAGATTTAAAAACAAACAGCAATGTTTTAAAATCAATTCTAAAATGAACAGGGAGCCAGTGCAAACTCTGAAGAATTGGGGTTATATGCTGGCGTTTCCTGGCCCCTGTTAAAAGTCGTGCTGCCGCGTTCTGGACTAACTTCACTATTCTTTATTTATTTTAAATTGCCTTACAAATGTCTATTCTTGCTGTTGGATTTTATCAAATTCCCCCCAAAAATGCGACATATACTCCCGTGCGACGCATATATGTTTTTTTCCTTCTTCATTATGCATTTTTGGCCGGTGCGACGTATACTCCGGAGCGATTAATAGTCCGAATAAATACAGTAATGTAAAATAGCATTAGTAGTCCTTTTGAATACAGTCGTCTCTCATTTTTCACTGTTAGTTGCTTCCATATATGAATTGCAAGTAGGAATCATTAGTTATGAATCACAATTTTTAATACCGAGCGCATAAAAAAATAACATTTACTACCTTTTTAAACACATTTTTGAACAGTATAATAGCCATTTAGACAGGAAATAACACCCTTTGGTCACGTTTCCACTCTTAGGGGCGGCATGGCGTAGTGGGTAGAGCGGCCGTGCCAGAAACCTGAGGGTTGCAGGTTCGCTTCCCACCTATTAACATCCAAATCGCTGCCATTGTGTCCTTGGGCAGGACACTTTACCCTTGCCCCCGGTGCCGCTCACACTGGTGAATGAATGATAGGTGGGGGTCGGAGGGGCCGTAGGCGCAAACTGGCAGCCACGCTTCCGTCAGTCTACCCCAGGGCAGCTGTGGCTACAGATGTAGCTTACCACCACCAGGTGTGAATGAATGATGGGTTCCCACTTCTCTGTGAGCGCTTTGAATATCTAACAATAGAAAAGCGCAATATAAATATAATCCATTATTATTATTATTATTATTTTAAACCAGTATAGTCATTCTCCTTGAGGCTGAGCCAATCAGTGGCCACAATACTGAACATTGGTTTGGTCTCCTCTTGTGGCTAATACTACTGCAGCATTGATATTTGTAGGTTTAATTAGTAATTTTTATGCTTGACAATGCTTAATTTAGGGCAGGGGTCACCAACCTTTTTGAAACCAAGAGCTACTTCTTGGGTACTGATTAATGGGAAGGGCTACCAGTTTGATACGCACTCTAAAAAATTGCCAGAAATAGCCATTTTGCTCAATTTACCTTTAATAAATAAATCTATATATATAGTTAAAAAAATGGGGATTTCTGTCTGTCATTCCGTCGTACATTTTTTTTCTTTTTACGAGAGGTTTTTTGTAGAGGATAAATGATGAAAAAAACACTTCATTGAATGGTTTAAAGGGGGAGCAAACAGGAAAAAAAAAGAAAATTAAATTTGAAACATAGTTTATCTTCAAATCGACTCTTTAAAATTCAAAATTTAACCAAAAAAAAGAAGCGAAAACTAACTAATTCGAATCATTTTGAAAACATTTAAGAAATAATTTATGGAAAATCATTAGTAATTTTTCCTGATTAAGATTAATTTTAGAATTTTGATGACATTTTTTAAATAGGTTAAAATCCAATCTGAATTTTGTTAGAATATATAACAAATTGGACCAAGCTATATTTCTAACAGACTAATCATTATTTCTTCTAGATTTTCCAGAACAAAAATTTTAAAAGAAATTCAAAAGACTTTGAAATAAGATTTAAATTTGATTCTAAAGATTTTCTAGATTTGCCAGAATAATATATTTTTTTAATTTTAATCACAAGTTTGAATAAATATTTCACAAATTTTCTTTGTTGAAAAAACAGAAGCTAAAATTAAGGATTGAATTAAAATTTATTTATTATTCGTTACAATAAAAAAATAAATTTACTTGAACATTGATTTAAATTGTCAGGAAAGAAGGGGAAGGAATTTAAAAGGTAAAAGGTATATGTGTTTAAAAATCCTAAAATCATTTTTAAGGTTGTATTTTTTCTCTAAAATTGTCTTTCTGAAAGTTATAAGAAGCAAAGTAAAAAAATAAATGAATTTATTTAAACAAGTGAAGACCAAGTCTTTAAAATATTTTCTTTGATTTTCAAATTCTATTTGAGTTTTGTCTCTCTTAGAATTAAAAATGTCGAGCAAAGCGAGACCAGCTTGCTAGTAAATAAATACAATTTTAAACATAAAGGCAGCTCACTGGTAAGTGCTGCTATTTGAGCTATTTTTAGAACAGGCCAGCGGGCGACTCATCTGGTCCTTACGGGCACCGCGTTGGTGACCCCTGATTTAGGGATACATGTTTTTTTTTAATATTTAAAATTATTTTTTAACCACTCCTAAATAAACTAGATGTGGTGAAACAGCAATATTTAAAGGGTTATGTTGTGTTTTTATGTGAGTACTACTATTTGTCACATATATACACAAACGACCCAATTATAGTATATTTCCCTGAGAAAGAAAACCTTGAAGGAAAAAAAGTTGATGTAACCCCCCCAAAACCCCAGCAAGTCAGAGCTTTTCTTCCTGTCACTCACACTTGGTTGTTATTTCATCACCGATTAAAAAAAAAGGTTAACTTTGATTCAATCTTATAAATATTTTTGTTTTCTTGTGATCAGGGTGGTCTTATATTTTGGTCAATACAGTGAAAAAGCATAAATAAGTCTTAACTAACCCTGTTTCCACTAAAGCGGTGCTATTTGGGCCATCACAGAACACGTTTTTTTACCACAGTAGACGGTGATGTAGCTCCTAAATCAAAACATTTGTATCTCAAATCAATGTCTCCCATAAAAAAAAAAAATAATAGAATTTGGACCTTGGGGGATGTTTCTGATGATTAATTTATTTTATTCAATGAATATCATCCACTTCTTCTTCTCACATGCACTTTCTTCCTTGGTTATGGTTGAAAGACAAAGTTATGTCCATGTATCGCTACAGTAGAAAGGGAATTCCTCTGGCCCTGTTCATCGCGTTTTACCTGACACATAAAACGTGGCGAATTGGGGGGTTCAATAAATCAATCAATCAATCAATCAATCAATCAATCAATCAAAGTTTATTTATATAGCCCTTAATCACAAGTGTCTCAAAGGGCTGCACAAGCCACAACAACATACTCAGCTCAGATCTGACTTCAGGGAAAGAAGAAACTCAACCCAATGAGATACAATAAGAACCCCCACACCCCCAACCTGCACCGGTGCAATGGATGTTGAGTGGATGTAGTTAGCTCTATACACTTTAACCACCAGATGGCAGTAGAGTGTTGAATATCTTAAAATGTGTTTTGGGGCACGTCCTACTTTGACCACATAAGGGTGGTGCTTTTCATCATTTTCAAGCAGACTGCAGTGTCTCACGGGAGATCCACTCAGGAACAGGGCCATATGAATCCCATCCAGCCATCGTCTTCCGCTTATCTGAGGTCGGGTCACGGGGGCAGCAGCCTAAGCAGGGAAGCCCAGACTTCCCTCTCCCCAGCCACTTCGTCCAGCTCTTCCCAGGGGATCCCGAGGCATTCCCAGGCCAGCTGGGAGACATAGTCTTCCCAACGTGTCCTGGGTCATCCCCGTGGCATTGTACCAGTCGGACGTGCCCGAAACAGCTCCCTAGAGAGGCGTTCGGGTGGCATCCTGACCTCATCTGTCTCCTCTCGATATGGAGGAGCAGCGGCTTTACTTTGAGCTCCCCCCGGATGGCAGAGCTTCTCCCCCTATCTCTAAGGGAGAGCCCCACCATTTCGGCCGCTTGTACCCTAGATCTTGTCCTTTCAGTCATAACCCGAAGCTCTTGACCGTAGGTGAGGATGGGAACGTACGTTTGTAGATTGAGCGGTAAATTGAGAGCTTTGCCTTCTGGCTCAGCTTCTTCTTCGCCAAAACGGATCGATACAGCGTCCGCATTACTGAAGACGCCGCACCGATCCGCCTGTCGATCTCACGATCCACTCTTCCCTCACTCGTGAACAAGACTCCGATGTACTTGAACTCCTCCACTATGAATACCTTCCCTACTAAATAAACTATAGCTGGCGAGTAAGACCAGATGTTTTGGTAGAATCAGATACGGTTCACTGCGACATTTGCTACGCCAACTTATGGCAGGTATGCTTGTAATTAAAATTGTTGCTTGTAACTCAAAGCATAACAATTAAAACTCTTATGTCAGAACACTTAAACTGAGGTACCCCCTGTACTTATAAAATACAAATTTTATCTTACGCTTGTACCATTCGAACTCCCACTTTAACTGACTGTATGACCCAGTCCCTGCACACCGGAGCTCTTGTAAAAAGAGCTCAGCAGCGCATGCACTTTTTTTGCGTCGGATGAAAAGCGCACAGCTCCCTCACCCCGTTCTCAGCACATTCTACAGAGGCACTATAGAGAGCCTACTGACAAACTATATCTCTGTCTGAACTGGAGCCTGCAGTACCTCGGAATAGAAGTCTCTCCAGAGAGTGGTGAGGACGGCGTAAAATCTCATCAGGACTCCTCTTCCTCCTATCCAGGAGATCGCAAAAAGCAGCTGCCTGACCAAGGCTCAGATAATCTGTAGAAACTCCTACAGGACTGTTTTCACTTCTGGACTCTAGAAAGAGGCTCCGCAACCTCCGAAGCAGAACCTGGGGGTCCACCACTCTCTGGAGAGTGGTGGGGACGGCGGAAAATCTCATCAGGACTCCTCTTCCTCCTATTCAGGAGATCGCAAAAAGCCGCTGCCTGACCAAGGCTCAGAAAATCTGTAGAGACTCCTACAGGACTGTTTTCACTGCTGGACTCTAGAAAGAGGTTTCGCAGCCTCCGGAGCAGAACCTCCAGGTTCTGCTTGAACCTGGTGAACCTGGAGGTTCACCACTCTCTGGAAGTCTCTCCAGAGAGTGGTGAGGACGGTGGAAAAGATCATCAGCACTTTTCGCCCTCTGTCCAGGAGATCGCAAAAAGCCGCTGCCTGACCAAGGCTCAGAAAAT
This sequence comes from Nerophis ophidion, assembly GCF_033978795.1. Lineage (NCBI taxonomy): Eukaryota > Metazoa > Chordata > Actinopteri > Syngnathiformes > Syngnathidae > Nerophis > Nerophis ophidion. The sequence continues at coordinate 36,632,605 of NC_084634.1, forward strand.
CTGTAGAGACTCCTACACGACTGTTTTCACTTCTGGACTCTAGAAAGAGGTTCCGCAGCTTTCGAAGCACAACTTCCAGGTTCTGTAACAGCTTCTTCCCTCAGGACGTAAGACTCTTCAACGCATCCCCTCAATTCCCCCCCAAAATGTATTAACTGGCTGGAATGTAAAGACAATATAACATACATCCATAAACCTGGATGCATATGCAAAAGTGCAATATATTTATCTTTTTAAGGTAATCTATATATTTATATCTGCACTTTATTGCTTTTTTATCCTGCACTACCATGAACAAAATGTTGTTCTTATCTGTACTTTAAAGTTCAAATTTGAATGACAATAAAAAGTAAGTCTTATGTTATTGTACAAATCCCGTTTCCATATGAGTTGGGAAATTGTGTTAGATGTAAATACAAACGGAATACAATGATTTGCAAATCCTTTTCAACCCATATTCAGTTGAATGCACTACAAAGACAACATATTTGATGTTCAAACTCATAAACTTTTTTTTTTTTTTGCAAATAATAATTAACTTAGAATTTCATGGCTGCAACACGTGCCAAAGTAGTTGGGAAAGGGCATGTTCACCACTGCGTTATATCACCTTTTCTTTTAACAACACTCAATAAACGTTTGGGAACTGAGAAAACTAATTGTTGAAGCTTTGCAGGTGGAATTCTTTCCCATTCTTGTTTTATGTAGAGCTTTAGTCGTTCAACAGTCCGGGGTCTACGCTGTCGTATTTTACGCTTCATAATGCGCCACACATTTTCGATGGTAGACAGGTCTGGACTGGAGGCGGGCCAGGAAAGTACCCGCTCTCTTTTACTACAAAACCACGCTGTTCTAACAAATGGCTTGGCATTGTCTTGCTGAAATAAGCAGGGGCGTCCATGATAACGTTGCTTGGATGACAACATATGTTGTTCCAAAACCTGTATGGACCTTTCAGCATTAATGGTGCCTTCACAGATGTGTAAGTTACCCATGCCTTGGGCACTAATACACCCCCATACCATCACAGATGCTGGCTTTTGAACTTTGTGCCTATAACAATCCGGATGGTTATTTTCCTCTTTGTTTCGGAGGACACCACGTCCACAGTTTCCAAATATAATTTTGAAATGTGGACTCGTCAGACCACAGAACACTTTGCATCAGTCCATCTTGGATGAGCTCGGGCCCATCGAAGCCAGCGGTGTTCCTTGGTGTTGTTGATAAATGTTTTTTGCTTTGCATAGTAGAGTTTTAACTTGCACTTACAGATGTAGCGACCAACTGTAGTTACTGACAGTGGTTTTATAAAGTGTTCCTGAGCCCATGTGGTGATATCCTTCACACACTGAGGCCATTTTTTGATGCAGTACCGCCTGAGGGATCAAAGGTCCGTAATATCATTGCTTACGTGCAGTGATTTCTCCAGATTCTCTGAACCTTTTGATGATTTTACGGACAGTAGATGGTGAAATCCCTAAATTCCTTGCAATAGCTCGTTGAGAAATGTTGTTCTAAAACTGTTCGACAATTTGCTTACAAATTGGTGACCTTCGCCCCATCCTTGTTTATGAATTACTTAGCATTTCATGCAAGCTGCTTTTATACCCAATCATGGCACCCACCTGTTCCCAATTAGCCTGCACACCTGTGGGATGTTCCAAATAAGTGTTTGATGAGTATTCCTCAACTTTATCAGTATTTACTGCCACCTTTCCCAACTTCTTTGTCATGTGTTGCTGGCATCAAATTCTAAAAAAAATGTTTTTCAGTTTGAACATCAAATATGTTGTTTTTGTAGCATATTCAACTGAATATGGGTTGAAAATGATTTGCAAATCATTGTATTCTGTTTATATTTACATCTAACACAATTTCCCAACTTATATGGAAACAGGGTTTGTAATCAAAGCATCGCCACGGTAACCCAAAGTGATGAGACAACACTCACGGAAGGACGCTTCCACTCAAACTTCATGGGAGGTTTGTGACTGTAGAAGAGGGAGGAGTCACAGGCCGGGAAAAGAGGGTCTTCAAACAGCACCTTCTTCTTCACATATTTGTCCCGCAGCTCCAGAAAGGTCTTCAGACGCTTGGCATCCTTCACGGCCTCGTTCCTGCTCAGGATGGCCGAGTAGATGGAGTTGGCTCCGGCCAGCGGGTAGTCCGCTTTCTCATCGGGCACCGGCGACGCCTCCGTGTCGTGAATCCTTCTGACGTCAATTTGTTCGATGACCGGCTTCTCCTCCATCTTTTTTGCTACACCTGGTCTTGTTCAGAGGGGCTCCGATGATCGCTTCTAGCTTGAATGACCAGCTACGAATGGTGACACCCAGGTCAACTCTCACGCTCATGGGTGCTGGGCCTAAATATAGAGCCCTCTCAAGGAGGGGGAGGCGGCTCCTGGTGGGCTCTCTCCAAAAATACACGTCCATTTCTCAACAATCCGGTCCAACAAAGAAGATCAGACACAGCATTTACAGTCGTCCCTCTATTGCGGTTTCACCACATCGCAGATTTTTCTATATTAATCATATTCTTCAACAGTTGTGCCTTTAATTAAGCATTTTTATGCATAAAATGGTTAACTGTACTCAAAATGTCATTACTACTGTCAGGTTCTAACACTGATGACATTTATTAAACAAGACAAGAAGCAAGGAATTAAATAGAGACAATTCTATTCGGCTCAATTTGAGGAGAGACGCCAGTGTCTCGGCACGCTCTGCCAATAGATTGCTCGGTTCATTCTTTCATTTGGACTTTCCCTGACCACATGGCAACAGCTGCTTCCAAAGGGACGGGGTCATAAACAGCCATCGCCTTTGATTACAAAACAGTTTAAAAAAAAAAAAAGGTTGGTTCAAAAAAGAGGTTCGTAATAGAGTTTAAAAAAGCGGTGCCTGGAGGGCAGTCAGGCCCTGCTTCCTCTCTGCTTTGTAGTTCCTGCGTCAGGACAATATCTTTCTGTTGATTACAATACATGAAAGAAACAGAAAACATTCATGTTGCTTTCCGTCCTGCACAGTGGAGTTTTACTAGTCTTCTTCTTGGTAGGATCAAAGGCATGTTTTTTCTTCTCGCTGGGAACTCATTGAAACACAAACTTTTGTGATAACTTCGATACAATTATTCTAACAACCACAGTGGTATCGGTCACTGTGTGAGACCAAACCAATCAGATCAGCAGTATCGTGGACTCTGATTGGCTCAGCCACGGCATGCCTCCCTGTTTGGGTTAAAAGAGTAGAACGGTGACTAAAGGGTGTCTAGAGGGCTGCAATAACGTTGAACATTTTCCAGAAGACCAAATAACCGGGATAAACGTGGGATTATTTTCTGGCTGTAGATTTTGGTACGCCCGTGATTTGTTTTCATGTAGATTATTGTTGATATTTTTAAACGGATACAGTTCTAGTCAGAGGTTAGGGCTAATTGTGTCAGTTTATGACTGTTGGTACTGTATATAGAATGTTAAAATTACCAGACTGCAGTGGTGTGCCATCAGGGCCAGCAAGGCCTTCTTCTAACATAACCAGAAATCATGATCATAATTAAAGATAAAAATTATTTTATTTTCCCTAAATATCTAAATATATTCATATTCTCTTCACGTCATATTACGTTTATTCGAGTGCTGTTTTTAGTTTTAGTTTGTATCCAATCAGAATTCAGCCCGCTTATGTTGCCATGCCTTACCAAGTCTGCCAGAGTGCCTTCAGAATCAACAACGCGGGTGTCTGTGCACTGTAAGTGAACGGACACATACAGTTGATAGACAGATGCGATAGCCAATCAGAACATGAGTTGTTGTCAGTGAGGCCTTCTAGCTGGCCTAACGTTGAATGTGACATTCACGCGTCCTGTGATTGGATACTCACCGGGACCGTACCTACTTAGTGTCCACCCTGAGATCGGTAGGTTGTGAGTTCAAAACCCGGCCGAGTCATACCAAAGACTATAAAAATGGGAGCCATTACCCTGTTTGGCACTCAGCATCAAGGGTTGGAATTGGGGGTTAAATCACCAAAAATGATTCCCGGGCGCTGCTGCCCACTGCTCCCCTCACCTCCCAGGGGGTGGAACAAGGGGATGTGTCAAATGCAGAGGACAAATTTAATTGATACTTTGACTTTAACAAATTAATTTCAGAACACGTAGTTGATAGACAGTTGCGATAGCCAATCAGATCTCAAGTTGTTGACATTAGCCTGATCTTAACGAGACTGTGATCGGATACTCACCTGTCATTCCAAAGTGAGTATTGTTGCATTTGGACCAGATGTTCCTCCAAGGGAATTTAAGTTACTGGTCCATTCCAAATTCTTTTGATGACACATAAGCTGAGTTTAAATGATCAGCTAGAACAGAATAGGTATTTTGCAATGTATTCCAAAGCTTTGGAGAGTCCAGCCTAGAACAACACATTCAATTGCATTACGGAAGTGTTGTCTTCTTCAATATGCCAATAGCCCCCACCCTTCAGAGCGAATACACATGTCTATTGTTCTACTTAGCCTGAGACAGGATGAGATAAGGAAAAGGAGTATCTCTCCTCCTCACATTCCTATAGTCAAGGTAACTCACATTGTACCATCGGTCACGAGATGGAGAAAAAATAGAGTTCAAATGGAAACCACTAGTTATTTCAAATATGACTATAGAAAGAAATAACTCTTGAATATGGATACATGTAGATATCTATCCCCGTCATTATCTATTCACAAGTTTCAAATTAGCAGGACATGTTGCGCCGTAGCCATTCCGGGACAGCAGAGTAGGAGAACAAAACGTTTATGAGGTGGCAGATATGTATTTGCGAGGCCATTTTCAAGAAGGATATTTCAAGAGACTACATCTTGTGAGACCATGTCGGCCAACTCCGGCAGCAAGCTCAGCTGTCCTGGTGAAGAAATGGGAAAACACCCGCCATTTCCCACTCGAATAAGCCGACGACAAGGGGTACCACTGGCCTATACGGCGTCGAAAAAGTTCTATAAATTGTGAGTTCAATTAATTTTTGTTTACACGTTCAATACCGTATTTCCCTGAATTGCCGCCGAGGATATAGTATGCGCCTGCTTTGAATTACTGCCGGGTCCAACTCGTTTCGCAAAATAATTAGCGCATGCTTAGTATTACCGCCGGGTCAAACTCGTCACGTCACGAGTGACACTTCCCCTGTCATCATTTTCAAAATGGAGGAGGCTGATTGCAATAATTTGAAATCCAATAAAGGGAAGAAGATTAAGATCTATTCAGTAGGATTTAAGGTCCAAGCTATTGAATATGCTAAAAAGAATAATAAGCATCTATGTTTTATTAATATACCGTAGCTGCGTGTGTCAAATATGAATAATTAAATAACTCCCGCATCCTGGTGGTAGAGCGGGCTAGTGATCCTTCTTGCGACTACTCGGTTGCAATAGAAGTGACAACAAGTGTTGTAATATGTGCTGGGAACGGATATGAAGCGGGTGGTGCACGACAGACCTTTTAGGATGTAACACCACTACTCCTATGCTGGCTATGTAAACAACCAGGCTGAAATAAAGCATGTTCCAGTCCTAAACACCCAGTGTATTATTTATACAATAACAGTTCATGGTGGCAGCGGTGGGATAAAGAGATCACCCACGGAGCAGAACGAGAGGGGGAGTTGTCCGAGGATAATTCTGTCGCCGCCCGCACTTGAGGAGCCGAGCTAACTGATAGCAGCGGTCTGCACGTCGGGAGCAACCCAAGCGAGAGCGCGCAACGGCTACACAATTACTGACCAGCAAGGGTGAGCAGCGCGTGTTTATTTTTTCCTCTCGCTTGCACTTTTAACATGGAGGATTACATATCTAAAATAAAACTGTTTTCTAAACTGGACTTTCAATCGAAGCAGGAGGTAATAAAGGAGACAGAGAGACTTTTAAAACTGAAGGAAGATAAGGAAGACTACTATAAACAAGTTATCGATGCTTTTGATCAGAAGGAGCTGCGCATGGACTTCATTTATAAGTAAAGGTAAGACCATAATAACGTTTTTTTTTTAATTAAATGAAGTGAAGTGAAGTGAATTATATTTACATAGCGCTTTTCTCAAGTGACTCAAAGCGCTTTACATAGTGACACCCAATATCTAATAGTGAGAGTCCAGTCCATAGTGGATCTAACATAATAGTGAGAATCCAGTACATAGTTGATCTAACATAATAGTGTGAGAGTTCAGTCCATAGTGGATCTAACATAATAGTGAGAGTCCAGTCCATAGTGGATCTAACACAATAGTGAGAGTCCAGTCCATAGTGGATCTAACATAATAGTGAGAGTCCAGTCCATAGTGGATCTAACATAATAGTGAGAGTCCAGTCCATAGTGGATCTAACATAATAGTGAGAGTCCAGTCCATAGTGGATCTAACATAATAGTGAAAGTCCAGTCCATTGTGGATCTAACATAATAGTGAGAGTTCATTTCCCCTCCGGGATTAATAAAGTACTTCTGATTCTGATAAAACCCAACACATTCAAAAGTAGTTTAGCGTAGAAAATAAAGGGCCGATGTTTTTTTTTAAATGAAACAAATCTGTTGGACAAATTATTTTTCCTCCTTTTGGCAGCATAAGAACGCCTTAGAGTTGTCCTTCATTCTGCCAGAAAAAGATAAACGGTGGTTATGGAAGGCAAACTCAACAAAACCAGTATATCTTAGGGCTCTGGTTCACTCTCCCATCCACTTTTCTACCTTCGCCTTCACCAAAAATCCAACTGTAAAAACTTCATACAACATTTGGGTTTAAGAGCTCTCTTGGTTTACAGATTATTTCTAGTCTTGTACCCATCACTACTAACCATGCTTTCTTTCCCTCTCTTGTCGATAATGCCTTTTTTACAGACACTTTCTAGTCTATATACATACACACACACACACACACACACACATATATATATATATATATATATATATATATATATATATATATATATATATATATATATATAAAAATAAACAAATGTGCTTTTCATGATGGTATCCTTACATCACACTCAAATTTTTAAGCGCTGGCCTAAATTTACCGCATGCCTTTGGTAAGTGCCGGTGTGAGACAAGGTTTCAAATTAATTAAATCAAACGGCGTGGCGCAGTGGGAGAGTGGCCGTGCGCAACCCGAGGGTCATTGGTTCAAATCCCACCTAGTACCAACCTCGTCACGTCCGTTGTGTCCTAAGCAAGACACTTCACCCTTGCTCCTGATGGGTGCTGGTTGGCGCCTTGCATGGCAGCTCCCTCCATCAGTGTGTGAATGTGTGTGTGAATGGGTAAATGTGGAAGTAGTGTCAAAGCGCTTTGAGTACCTTGAAGGTAGAAAAGCGCTATACAAGTACAACCCATTTATTTATTTATTTATAATTAGCGCCCTGGCGGCAATTCAAGGAAATACGGTATGTTTTTTTGCAATTTTTATTTTGACTGTACCACAGGGGTCGGGAACCTTTTTGGTTAAGAGAGCCATGAAAGCCAAATATTTCAAAATGTATTTCCTTGAGAGCCATATAATATTTTTTCGCGCTGAATACAACTAATTGCGTGCATTTTTAAGTACGACCAACATTTTTAGAGTATAATACGTCCCTTATTATTTTTAATAACATTGTCCAGGGTGTACCCCGTCTACCGCCTTAATGCAGCTGAAATAGGCTCCAGCGACCCCAAAAGGGACAAGCGGTAGAAAATGGATGTTTTTCTGAAGCTAACCAATAATAAATAAGATACTTCTTAGTATTAATGCGATTTCTTGAACAGGTGCGGTAGAAAACGGATGGATGGATTAAATAGACCTCCTTTTTAGACCAGTTGATCTGCCGCTTCTTTTCTTTCTCCTATGTCCCCCCCCTCCCTTGTGGAGGGGGTCCGGTCCGATGACCATGGATGAAGTACTGGCTGTCCAGAGTCGAGACCCAGGAAGGACCACTCGTCGGGACCCAGGATGGACCGCTCGCCTGTATCGGTTGGGGACATCTCTACGCTGCTGATCCGCCTCCGCTTGAGATGGTTTCCTGTGGACGGGACTCTCGCTGCTGTCTTGGATCCGCTTGAACTGAACTCTCGCGGCTATGTTGGAGCCACTATGGATTGAACTTTCACAGCATCATGTTAGACCCGCTCGACATCCATTGCTTTCGGTCCCCTAGAGGGGGGGGTTGCCCACATCTGAGGTCCTCTCCAAGGTTTCTCATAGTCAGCATTGTCACTGGCGTCCCACTGGATGTGAATTCTCCCTGCCCACTGGGTGTGAGTTTTCCTTGCCCTTTTGTGGGTTCTTCCGAGGATGTTGTAGTCGTAATGATTTGTGCAGTCCTTTGAGACATTTGTGATTTGGGGCTATATAAATAAACATTGATTGATTGATTGATTGAAAATGCATGAGAATGTTAAATATTTATGAACGTTATTTTTAAAACTGTTATCACCAGCGTAATTATTCATTACTTATCGTGTTAAGCAATGTCAGCTAAGATTGATCTGAGAGCCAGATGCAGTCATCAAAAGAGCCACAGGTTCCCGACCCCTGCTCTACCACATAATATATATTTTAATTGCTGATGTTTTTTTTTAAATGCGCCAGAAAATAAACCAATGAAGAAGGAGGATTACCTCCAAATTCTTCAGGACAAGCTAAAATCATCAGCCCGGAGGTTGGGTCTTGGGTGCTGTTGGGTGTTCCAACAGGACAATGACCCCAAACACACGTCAAAAGTGGTAAAGGAATGGTTAAATCAGGCCAGAATGAATGTTTTAGAATGGCCTTCCCAAAGTCCTGACTTAAACGTGTGTTAGTTTCTTGCGTAACGTGGGTTGGTTCATACATAGAATCGCCCACTGCACTGAAAGAAGGTGATGTGAGTGGAGTCGGCTGTCTTGGTTGCTTCTGTCTCTGGCCATGCTCCCTCCTCCCCAGCGGACGATGGCGTGGAACACCGCAGAGGCCACCACAGTGGATATGTTTATTTTACTTTTTATTCATAGCTGTATGTAGAAGTGTCTACTTGTATCTGCTGCTTTAATGTCTTTAATGTCCTCTGTGTTCTTTGATGTTTGATGTTTCCCTCTTACACACATGGAAGAGGGATGTGTACTATGGCTATGAGTTGTCGTTTTTTTTTTTTTTTTTTTCCCTTGGCCTCAGTCTGCACCCCCACTCCAGGGCCCAGGCTAAGACCGATTTTTTTTATTTTATTTTAATCTTCTATTCTTTTCTCCCATACCCCCCCTGTTTACCTGTATGTCAACTTTTTTGTAAGGGGCGCTGGAAGCCGGCAGACCCGTCAGCGATCCTGTTCTGTCTCCCTGTAATGTTTGTCTGATCTTGAATGGGATTGTGCTGAAAATTTAAATTTTCCTGAAGGAACTCTCCTGACGGAATAAATAAAGTACTATCTATCTATCTACATGGAAGAGAAGGTCGGCTGCAACATGGAGTTATGCTGACCGAAATGTGGCGGTAATTTTACTGTTGGTATTGGCTTGCCATCAAAGTAGGTCTGTGCGAAATGTAATAGATTATATATTATTATTTTGATGGCGGTTCGTGCGATCAAACTAGACTTTTTGTACTGCTTTCCTGTGTATCGGCTGGGGACATTTCTGCGCTGCTGATCCGCCTCCGCTTGGGATGGTTTCCTGCTGGCTCCGCTGTGAACGGGACTCTCGCTGCAGTGTTGGATCCGCTTTGGACTGGACTCTCGCGACTGTGTTGGATCCATTATGGATTGAACTTTCACAGTATCATGTTAGACCCGCTCGACATCCATTGCTTTCCTCCTCTCCAAGGTTCTCATAGTCATCATTGTCACCGACGTCCCACTGGGTGTGAGTTTTCCTTGCCCTTATGTGGGCCTACTGAGGATGTCGTAGTGGTTTGTGCAGCCCTTTGAGACACTAGTGATTTAGGGCTATATAAGTAAACATTGATTGATTGATTGATTGACTTTTTAGCAGGCTAATACCAACAATCTGTCCCGACTCCCGACGAAAATATTGCGGCGTAACATTTAGCTAATAAACATCCGTAAAATGTGGAATAATTACTTGGTAAACTATCTTGCAAAGCCTACAGCCTGGGACTCATCAATTGCCATTTAAAGCTCCATCCATCCATCCATCCATCCATCCATTTTCTACCACTTCTCCCTTTCGGGGTGGCGTGGTGTGCTGGCATACTTGCCAACCCTCCTGGATTTTCCGGGAGACTCTCGAAATTCAGCGCCTCCCCCGAAAACCTCCCGGGACAAATTTTCTCCCGAAAATCTCGCGAAATTAAGGCGGAGCTTGAGGCCACGCCCCCTCCAGCTCCATGCGGACCTGAGTGAGGACAGCCTGTTTTCACGTCCGCTTTCCCGCCATATAAACAGCGTGTCTGCCCAATAACGTTATAACTGTAGAATGATCGAGGGCGAGTTCTTGGTTTCTTATGTTGGGTTTATTGTTAGGCAGTTTCATTAACGTCCTCCCAGCGCGGTAACAACACACAACTACAGCAGTCAGGTTTTCGTCTACCGCAAAGCAGTTTGTCTGCCGTGAATAGCAATGTTGTGACACTTTTAAACAGGACAATACTGCCATCTACTGTACATGCATGTGGTTAGAAAAATAGTGACGGAGAATAGAACAAGGATGGACAATTCAACCCTTAACTCAACAATGAGTAAATGAGTGTTATGTGTGTGTATATGTGTAGATAAATGAACACTGAAATTCAAGTATTTATTTTATTTGTATATATATACATATATATATATATATATATATATATATGAAATACTTGACTTGGTGAATTGTAGCTGTAAATATATTCTTCTCCTTGTAACCACGCTGCCTTTCCCCCCACACACACACCTCCTGAAATCAGGGGTCTCAAGGTTGGCAAGTATGGGTGCTGGAGCCTATCTCAACTGAATTCGGGCAGAAGGCGGAGAACACCCTGGACAAGGTGGTAACCTCAGTCATGGAGAGTGGGAGGGGACTATAGATTTTTTTTTTTTACCGTGATTGCAGTACCATTTTTGGCCACATTACTACATATGGCTCCTTTAAAGATTCCAGGGACCTAAAAGGGTGTGCGTTTTTGAACTGTTAATAAGTCATATACTAATATTTTGAAATCCATTTTCAACGCTTGAATATCTAGATCAACTTTAGATCAATCCGTCGATATAAAGTTTAAGTTTATACGTTTTTTTGTCAAAGAAAACCAAATTTTTTTTATGGCAAAAACACAAACTATCCAGTATTCATGCACTCACACACACTTTTGCAATCACAGCCACACAACTCTTATGTCACAACCAACTCACCAACACCGTTTTCTATAACGTCCCATCCATCCATCCATTTCTACCGCATACGTTACTTTCAAAGTATTTTAAAGATTCGAAGCGAATTGTTTATTGTTTATTGAATGGATCCCCATTAGCTGACGCCAAGGTGATTGCTAGTCTTCCTGGGGTCCATATAGGAGCATACAAAATAAAAATACAAAGAATACATGCATTACCAAACATTGTAATAGGCGAATATAAGTATATGGTACGATATGGTGCTCTGGCGGCATCTGGTGGTTGAAAGTAAAAACTACACATTTATTAAAATTTGGAAGTATTTCAAAGGGAAACATTTGGAGTTTTGTTTTGTTTTTTTAATGGAAAAGCCTTACAAAATCACAAGTTTACGGCATATCGAAATGTGGAAATTATAAAGCGAGTCAATGGGGGACAGATAACGACTAAGAACTAATTAAATGAAAAGCACTGGTGTATACAGAGGCATTTCATTGAAATTATACGACTATTCCCAGTAAAAAAGTATTAAAGAAACATGTAAGGTCTTTCATGTTATCAGTTTGAGAACTAATTTTTCCCCTCTTTTTCTTTTTTCTCTTTCCCTTTTTCCTTTCTTTATTGCAAGGGTGTCCAAACTTTTTCCACTGAGGGCCGCGCACTGAATAATCAAAGCAAGCGGGGGCCATTTATTTTAAAAAGCAATACCCCAAAGGGTTTTGGTAAAAATAAAATGTTAAAAATGTGTCATTATTCAGTATTATTATTTTTATTATTATTCAAGTTTTAAAACTCTAGATCAGGGGTGCCCACACTTTTTCTGCAGGCGAGCTACTTTTCAATTGACCAACTCGAAGGGATCTACCTCATTTATATATATCATTTATATTTATTTATTTATGAAAGAGACATTTTTGTAAACAAGTTAAATGTGTTTAATGATAATACAAGCATGTGTAACACACATAGATGTCTTTCTTTCACAAAGACAAGAATATAAGTTGGTGTATTACCTGATTCTGATGACTTGCATTGATTGGAATCAGACAGTAATGATGATAACGCCCACATTTTCAAATGGAGGAGAAAAAAAGTTGTCCTTTCTGTACAATACCACATGAAAGTGGTTGGTTTTTGGCATCTAATTCATCCAGCTTCCATACACTTTACAAGAAAAACATTGGTGGCGAATTCCGTAGCTTGCTTGATTGACATTCACGGCACCCGAGGGTCTTGTGAGATGACGCTGGCTGCTGCCAGTTCATTATTATGAAAAAATGACAGAGAGGAAGGCGAGAAACACTTTTTATTTCAACAGACTTTCGCGCCGTCCCTTCCGTCAAAACTCTAAAGGCCGACTGCACATTTCCTATCTTCACAATAAAAGCCCTGCTTCATGCTGCCTGCGCTAACAAAATAAGAGTCTCGGAAAGTTGGCGTGCACAAGTGATGTGCACGCCAGCTTTCTGAGGGATCGCTTGTGCACGCCAGTTTTCCGAGACTCTGTATTTAGTTAGCGCAGGCAGCATGAAGCAGGGCTTTTATTGTGAAGATAGGAAATGTGCAGTCGGCCTTTAGAGTTTTGACGGAAGGTACGGCGCGAGAGTCTGTTGAAATAAAAAGTGTTTCTCGCCTTCCTCTCGGTCATATTTTCATAATAATGATCTTGCAGCAGCCAGCGTCATCTCACAAGACCCTCCGGTACCGTGAATGTCATTTAAGTGACGTCTTGGTGAAGATTGATGATCACTAATTTTTAGGTCTATTTTTTTTAAAAGCCTGGCTGGAGATCGACTGACACACCCCCCGCGGTCGACTAGTAGCTCGCGATCGACGTAATGGGCACCCCTGTTCTAGATCAACATTAGGTCTATCTGTCAATATGACGATTTTAAAGATTTAAGTTGAATGCTCTTTTCCTCAAAGAAAATCATGTTTTTTTATTGAAAAAAACACAAAATATGGAATATTTTCACCCAATAAAATTTTCAAGTAGAATGTTTGAGATTATATAAGAATTGGAGCCGGAAAAGGTCAACAACTCATAACATCATTGATTTGAATTAACTATTATTCTTTGTGCATTGACACTTTGAAACAAAACACTGATCCAAAAGGGTCCTACTCATTAAAGTGTTAAAAAATAAATTATATATATATATATATTTTTTTTTCTGTTTTTTTTTTTTTTTTTTTTTTTTTTCGTTTTAGGGCATTCTTTAAAAAAAAAAAAGCTCAGCTTTTTATATGGCAAACACAAAATATCCAACATTTTCCCCAAAAAATATCTCAAAGTGGAATATTTAATGTGACGTAATTGGAGCCTTGAATTGGTCAATAATTCATAATTGATTTTGATTCACTTTTTTTTTTAAAGAAAGAAACAGCCTGCATGGCAGCTTTGTGTTATTAGAGTAAACATTGCAACATTTTCTTGTTACATTTCACCTGTTTGTTGTTTTATACCACTTTTTATGTTTTATTTTTTTTCAATCGTATTTTTAAAATGTGCCGTGGGGCCATTAAAAAAATTACCTGCGGGCCGCACTTTGAACACCCCTGTTTTATTGTAACAAAATCTGTGTAGTGTTATTTTTTATTTATTATTATTTTGAGAATTTTCTTTTCCTTTGTCCAACTGGATCTGCATGTGTTCTGTAATTGTATCTGTGTACTGTTTTTTTTATTATTATTTTAATTTGGAGAATTCTCTTTTTCTTTTTCCTTTATTTTATTTGTAATTGGATGTATCTATGTTTTGTAACTGGGTCTGTGTATTATTATTTTACTTTGAACTTTTGAAAAGTACAAGCCTGGCGTTTCTGCGTCGGCTAATGGGAATCCTCAATAAACAAAAAACAATTGTGCTCAAAATAACTTTGCAAAAAGGGACAATGCAGATCTGTTTGTTTTTTTTAATTAATTTCTTTACTACTCGTGGTCATACCGCCAGACACTTCTGGATATGGACACATCGGGCCGTTTTGGACTGATAGACGCGGGCGTGCTAAACATGCTAACTAGCATGGGGATACGTCGGCGGCTACATTCAGCGGCCTGTGAAGCAGGGGAGTCTAGTGGCAGCGGGGGCCGTCTACGGAGCAGACGCCAGCGGTGTGATCGGAAACGCGGATGTCGAGCGGGGCTAAAAACAAAGCAGAAGGCTAATCCCCACAGAACACCACTTCCCTCCACCCTGAAGACGGATTTAAATAAGGAATGCGAGACTACTGGTCTGGGTAAGGAGTCAGTTAAATTAGAACAAGTTTTTTCTGCTTTGAGTGTTTCAGAGTTGGACATGTGTTTTACTGAGGTGGCTAACTATGATGCGTGCAGTTTATCAAAGCAACAAACAAACAATCGGAAAATCCCCGTTACTGAGGTGGCTAACCATGATGCGTGCAGTTTATCAAAGCAACAATCAAACAATCGGAAAATTCCCGTCGTATCAATTCCTAGATATGGTCGTAATTATACTGAATGCACTGGGCATAATAAACACAACATTATTAATATTGCTACTACGGATAATTTGATCAAAAATTCCCTAAAACAGCCCACTACCTATAATATAGGTTTTTTAAACATAAGATCATTGTCTCCCAAAACGTTGTTAGTTAATGATATCATCAGAGACAACAATCTTAACGTCATCGGTCTCAGTGAAACCTGGCTTAAACCAAACGACTTTTTTGCGCTAAATGAGGCATGTCCTCCTAACTTTACACATGCGCATATTGCCCGTCCGCTTAAAAGGGGTGGGGGGGTCGCACTAATATACAACGAAAACTTTAACCTTAGTCCTAACATAAATAATAAATATAAATCGTTTGAGGTGCTTACTATGAGGTCTGTCACACCGCTGCCTCTACACCTGGCTGTTATCTACCGCCCCCCAGGGCCCTATTCGGACTTCATCAATGAATTCTCAGAGTTCGTTGCTGATCTAGTGACACACGCCGATAATATAATCATAATGGGGGACTTTAATATCCATATGAATACCCCATCGGACCCACCGTGCGTAGCGCTCCAGACTATAATTGATAGCTGTGGTCTCACACAAATAATAAATGAACCCACGCATCGCAACGGTAATACGATAGACCTAGTGCTTGTCAAGGGTATCACCGCTTCCAAAGTTACGATACTCCCGTATACTAAAGTATTGTCCGATCATTACCTTATAAAATTCGAGGTTCAGACGCATGTTCGTCAAACTAATAATAATAATAACTGCTATAGCAGCCGCAACATTAATACAGCCACAACGACAGCTCTTGCTGACCTACTGCCCTCGGTAATGGCACCATTCCCAAAGTATGTGGGCTCTATTGATAACCTCACTAACAACTTTAACGACGCCCTGCGCGAAACCATTGATAACATAGCACCGCTAAAGTTAAAAAAGGCTCCAAAAAAGCGCACCCCGTGGTTTACAGAAGAAACTAGAGCTCAGAAATTATTATGCAGAAAGCTGGAACGCAAATGGCGCACGACTAAACTTGAGGTGCACCATCAAGCATTTAGTGATGGTTTAATAACTTATAAACGCATGCTTACCTTAGCTAAAGCTAATTATTACTCAAATCTCATCCACCGCAATAAAAACGATCCTAAATTTTTGTTTAGTACGGTAGCATCGCTAACCCAACAAGGGACTCCTTCCAGTAGCTCCACCCACTCAGCTGATGACTTTATGCAATTCTTTAGTAAGAAAATTGAAGTCATTAGAAAGGAGATTAAAGACAATGCGTCCCAGCTACAACGGGGTTCTATTAACACAGACACGATTGTATATACGGCGGATACTGCCCTCCAAAATAGTTTCTCTCGTTTTGAGGAAATAACATTAGAGGAATTGTTACAACGTGTAAATGGAATAAAACAAACAACATGTTTACTTGACCCTCTTCCAGGGAAACTGATCAAGGAGCTCTTTGTATTATTAGGTCCATCAGTGCTAAATATTATAAACTTATCACTTTCCTCGGGCACTGTTCCCCTAGCATTCAAAAAAGCGGTTATTCATCCTCTTCTTAAAAGACCTAACCTCGATCCTGACCTCATGGTAAACTACCGACCGGTGTCTCACCTTCCCTTTATTTCAAAAATCCTCGAAAAAATTGTTGCGGAGCAGTTAAATGAACACTTAGCGTCTAACAATCTATGTGAAACCTTTCAATCCGGTTTCAGGGCAAATCACTCGACGGAGACAGCCCTCGCAAAAATGACTAATGATCTATTGCTAACGATGGATTCTGATGCGTCATCTATGTTGCTGCTCCTCGATCTTAGCGCTGCTTTCGATACCGTCGATCATAATATTTTATTAGAACGTATCAAAACACGAATTGGTATGTCAGACTTAGCCCTGTCTTGGTTTAACTCTTATCTTACTGATAGGATGCAGTGTGTCTCCCATAACAATGTGACCTCGGACTACGTTAAGGTAACGTGTGGAGTTCCCCAGGGTTCGGTCCTTGGCCCTGCACTCTTCAGCATCTACATGCTGCCGCTAGGTGACATCATACGCAAATACGGTGTTAGCTTTCACTGTTATGCTGATGACACCCAACTCTACATGCCCCTAAAGCTGACCAACACGCCGGATTGTAGTCAGCTGGAGGCGTGTCTTAATGAAATTAAACAATGGATGTCCGCTAACTTTTTGCAACTCAACGCCAAAAAAACGGAAATGCTGATTATCGGTCCTGCTAGACACCGAACTCTATTTAATAATACAACTCTAACATTTGACAACCAAACAATTAAACAAGGCGACA
Organism: Nerophis ophidion; assembly: GCF_033978795.1. NCBI lineage: Eukaryota > Metazoa > Chordata > Actinopteri > Syngnathiformes > Syngnathidae > Nerophis > Nerophis ophidion. Next base: position 36,649,715 of record NC_084634.1, read on the forward strand.
CGGTAAAGAATCTGGGTATTATCTTCGACCCAACTCTCTCCTTTGAGGCACACATTAAAAGCGTTACTAAAACGGCCTTCTTTCATCTCCGTAATATCGCTAAAATTCGCTCCATTCTGTCCACTAAAGACGCTGAGATCATTATCCATGCGTTTGTTACGTCTCGCCTCGACTACTGTAACGTATTATTTTCGGGTCTCCCCATGTCTAGCATTAAAAGATTACAGTTGGTACAAAATGCGGCTGCTAGACTTTTGACAAGAACAAGAAAGTTTGATCACATTACGCCTGTACTGGCTCACCTGCACTGGCTTCCTGTGCACTTAAGATGTGACTTTAAGGTTTTACTACTTACGTATAAAATACTACACGGTCTAGCTCCATCCTATCTTGCCGATTGTATTGTACCATATGTCCCGGCAAGAAATCTGCGTTCAAAGGACTCCGGCTTGTTAGTGATTCCCAAAGCCCAAAAAAAGTCTGCGGGCTATAGAGCGTTTTCCGTTCGGGCTCCAGTACTCTGGAATGCCCTCCCGGTAACAGTTCGAGATGCCACCTCAGTAGAAGCATTTAAGTCTCACCTTAAAACTCATTTGTATACTCTAGCCTTTAAATAGACTCCCTTTTTAGACCAGTTGATCTGCTGTTTCTTTTCTTTTTCTTCTATGTCCCACTCTCCCCTGTGGAGGGGGTCCGGTCCGATCCGGTGGCCATGTACTGCTTGCCTGTGTATCGGTTGGGGACATCTCTGCGCTGCTGATCCGCCTCGACATCTCTGCGCTGCTGATCCGCCTCCGCTTGGGATGGTTTCCTGCTGGCTCCGCTGTGAACGGGACTCTCGCTGCTGAGTTGGACCCGCTTTGGACTGGACTCTCGCGACTATGTTGGATCCATTGTGGATTGAACTTTCACAGTATCATGTTAGACCCGCTCGACATCCATTGCTTTCCTCCTCTCTAAGGTTCTCATAATCATTATTGTCACAGACGTCCCACTGGATCATTATTGTCACCGATGTCCCACTGGGTGTGAGTTTTCCTTGCCCTTATGTGGGCCTACCGAGGATGTCGTGGTGGTTTGTGCAGCCCTTTGAGACACTAGTGATTTAGGGCTATATAAGTAAACATTGATTGATTGATTGATTTCAACCTGCTAACCTTTTAAAATGAACATTATGTTGCATTATGTCCTCTACAAAGGCAATAAAAAAGACCCACAAAGATCCTAGGTCCGTCCATCCATCCATTTCCTACCGCTCGTCCCTTTTGGGGTGTTAAATCAGTATTTTTTACAATGAAGTCAATTGACACCTAGTGGTAATAACACGGTAACCTTTTAAAATGAACATTATGTTGCATTATGTCTTCTTCAAAGGCAATAAAAAAGACCTACCAAGATCCTAGGTCCGTCCATCCATCCATTTCCTACCGCTTGTCCCTTTTGGGGTGTTAAATCAGTATTTTTTACAATGAAGTCAATTGACACCAAGTGGTAATAACACGGTAACCTTTTAAAATGAACATTATGTTGCATTATGTCCTCTTCAAAGGCAATAAAAAAGACCCACCAAGATCCTAGGTCCGTCCATCCATCCATTTCCTACCGCTTGTCCCTTTTGGGGTGTTAAATCAGTATTTTTTACAATGAAGTCAATTGACATCTAGTGGTAATAACACGGTACTGCTCAATTCAGGGTTGCCAGGTTTGTGAAATACGTTCGACATTCACTACGTGGTCAACTCAGGCAGACCTTGTATCAAAAGGGGGCTTGTATTAAAAAATGAATTCACTTTAAATGTTAACTTGAATTACTTATTGCAGAAAACCCCGCATATAGATCGCTAATGTTGCCAAACGTCAGGGTATTTTTTTTTTTAGGAAATGTGTTCGCCAAAGGGAGATCGGGGGGGTTAAATGATCTGGCAACTAGTGCCAGTCTGACGGAGGAAGACGTGCTCGTCCCCGTGCTCGTGCCCGCGGTGTAGCTGGAAGTTGACGCCATTATATCCGGTGAAGTCTTCAAATAGCCGTCGCAAACCTTGAATATGACAACTTAATTGTACCACTCACACCTCTTTTGTGTGATATTATCGAATTTGTGTTTCGTAATAGTGTTGTTGTACGAGCCGTGGCTAATATACATCTTGAGTGGCAGCAAGGTTAAGCCAAGGAGCGGCTGGCTGCTAACGTGGCTAGCAGGCAGTTATTTTCACGTTTAACTGCAGTGTTGGCCTTCAAGTATTATTATCACTGGTATAAGTTCCTTCTGGTTACTTTTGGCACTTTTAGCGCACTGCGTACTTCGCTAAGAATCCCAACATTCTTTTGAGCTAGCGAAGGCCGGATACAAAAATCTGTTAAACTGGAGGCGGCACCGTCACATATCTTCCTTTAACACGTAAGTATTACCTTTTTTTTATTTGCTACGACGACTCGTATTTTATCTTTATTCTCGCATATAGCCTTTTATCAAACGCCAGCTGTTGTTCCGCAATGCAAAGTTAGCCGCCACATATCATTCTTCTGGCGTGCGACTATCGATTAGTAAGCCTGGGATATTACACATCTGCTACAACGACTCTTATTTGAACAATAATTTATTCTTTAATGTAGCATTTTATTAAACGGCAGCTGTTGTTCTGCAATGCAAAGTTAGCCGCCACATATCATTCTTCTGGCGTGCGACTATCGATTAGTAAGCCTGGGATATTACATATCTGCTATGACGACTCGTATTTGAACAATAATTTACCATATTTCCTTTAATTGCCGCCAGGGCGCTAATTAATTCAAAACCTCTTCTCACTCCTGTGCTTACCAAAGGCATGCGGTAGAAGTAAGCATGCGCTAATTATTTTAAAACCCTCTTCTCACTCCGACACTTACCAAAGGCATGCAGTAAAAATGTGAGTGTGATGTAAGCTTGGAACTTAAATCCTACTGAATAGCTCTCAATCTTCGTCCCTTTATGCGATTTCAAATTACCGGTATTGAAATCAGCCTCCTCCATTTTGAAAATGATGACAGGGGGAGTGTTACTCGTGGCGTCACGACTGTCCAGGCGGTAATACAAAGCATGCGCTAATTTTGCGAAGCGAGTTTGACCTGGCAGTAATTCAAGGCAGGCGCATACTTCATGCCCTGCAAGCAATTCAAGGAAATATGGGATTCTTTAATGTAGCCTTTTATTAAACGACAGTTGTTGTTCCGCAATGCAAAGTTAGCCGCCACATATCATTCTTCCCGCGTGCGATGATTGATTAGTAAGCCTGGGATATTACATATCTGCTACGACGACTTGTATTTGAACAATAATTTATTCTTTAATGTAGCCTTTTATTAAACGGCAGCTGTTGTCCCGCAATGCAAAGTTAGCCGCCACATATCATTCTTCCCGCGTGCGATGATCGATTAGTAAGCCTGGGATATTACATATCTGCTATGACGACTCGTATTAGAACAATAATTTACCCTATTTCCTTGAATTGCCGCCAGGGCGCTAATTAATTTAAAACCTCTTCTCACTCCTGCGCTTACCAAAGGCATGCGGTAGAAGTAAGCATGCGCTAATTATTTTAAAACCCTCTTCTCACTCCGACACTTACCAAAGGCATGCAGTAAAAATGTGAGTGTGATGTAAGCTTGTACCTTAAATCCTACTGAATAGCTCTCAATTGTCGTCCCTTTATGCGATTTCAAATTACCGGTATTGAAATCAGCCTCCTCCATTTTGAAAATGATGACAGGGGAAGTGTTACTCGTGGGGTCACAACTGTCCAGGCGGTAATATTAAGCATGCGCTAATTATTTCGCGAAGCGAGTTTGACCCGGCAGTAATTCAAGGCAGGCGCATACTTCATGCCCTGCAAGCAATTCAAGGAAATGTGGTATTCTTTAATGTAGCCTTTTATTAAACGGCAGCTGTTGTTTTGCAATGCAAAGTTAGCCGCCACATATCATTCTTCCCGCGTGCGATGATCGATTAGTAAGGCTGGGATATTACATATCTGCTATAGTAATGTATTCGTCAATGTAGCCTTTTATTAAACGCCAGCTGTTGTTCCGCAATGCAAAGTTAGCCGCCAAATACAGTGGGGCAAAAAAGTATTTAGTTAGCCACCGATTGTGCAAGTTCTCCCACTTAAAATGATGACAGAGGTCTGTAATTTTCATCATAGGTACACTTCAACTGTGAGAGACAGAATGTGGAAAAAAACATCTAGGAATTTTAAATAATTTATTTGTAAATTATGGTGGAAAATAAGTATTTGGTCAACCATTCAAAGCTCTCACTGATAGAAGGAGGTTTTGGCTCAGAATCTCACGATACATGGCCCCATTCATTCTTTCCTTAACACGGATCAATCGTCCTGTCCCCTTAGCAGAAAAACAGCCCCAAAGCATGATGTTTCCACCCCCATGCTTCACAGTAGGTATGGTGTTCTTGGGATGCAACTCAGTATTCTTCTTCCTCCAAACACGACGATTTGAGTTTATAGCAAAATGGATACATGGATGATACAGCAGAAGGATTGGGAGAATGTCATGTGGTCAGATGAAACCAAAGTAGAACTTTTTGGTATACACTCAACTCATCGTGTTTGGAGGAAGAAGAATACTGAGTTGCATTCCAAGAACACCATACCTATTGTGAAGCATGGGGGTGGAAACATCATGCTTTGGGGCTGCTTTCCTGTTAAGGGGACAGGACGATTGATCCGTGTTAAGGAAAGAATGAATGGGGCCATGTATCGTGAGATTTTGAGCCAAAACCTCCTTCCATCAGTGAGAGCTTTGAATGGTTGACCAAATACTTATTTTCCACCATAATTTACAAATAAATTATTTAAAATTCCTAGATTTTTTTCCACATTCTGTCTCTCACAGTTGAAGTGTACCTATGATGAAAATTACAGACCTCTGTCATCATTTTAAGTGGGAGAACTTGCACAATTGGTGGCTGACTACTTTTTTGCCCCACTGTATCATTCTTCCACATGCGACTATCGATTTGTAAGCCTGGGATATTACATATCTGCTACGACGACTCGTATTTTAACAATAATTTATTCTTTAATGTAGCCTTTTATTAAACGGCAGCTTTTGTTCCGCCATGCAAAGTTAGCCGCCACATACCATTCATCCCGCGTGCGATGATCGATTAGTAAGCCTGGAACATGGTGACTCATGACTTTTTATTTTTTATTTTTTTTTTTTTATGAATTTATTAACCAATCCAACAAAAAAATACATAATAATGCAATCAAAATTCCAAAACCAAACCCCACCCAGCAACATTCAGAATAGCAATTGAGGACACACAAACACGACACGGTACAATCTAAAAGTAGTGAAGCAAAAATGAATATTATCAATGTTAGTAATAATTTCAAAATAGCAGTGATTTAAAAACTCCCTCATTGATATTATCATTAAAAACGTTAATACGAAAAATAATTTAAAAAAAATGAACAATGCATCGCATCTCATAAGCTGGACAACACACTGTGTCCAATATTTTACACAAAGATACAATAAGTCATATTTTGGTTCATTTAATACTTAAAACAAATTTCAGTAATGGATCCCATATTCCAATGTATGACTCATTATCTAAACTAAATGCAGTATTTTCTACTGATATCATCTCCATAGCTTGTGTATACCAGTCAGTATGAGTTGGACTATCAACATCTATCCATTTTTTTAATATTACCCGTTATGTTATTATGCATATTGAAAGAAATGCATTTTTACTCTTTGATGACATGTTACTAAATTGATTTAGATCCCCAAGAATACAAGTGTGCAATGTCATTGGGATGTTTATATTAAGGATTGTGGTTGCCTCTTTTGTTGTTTTCAACCATAACGCTTTTATCCTCTGACATACAATAAATGAACAAGAGTTCCCTCAGCTGCCTGGAACATGGTGACTCAGGACTTGTTGTCGCACAGCAGGCTCCTTGGCGTGGAACATGTCTGAGGGCCCCGAGGGCAAGCAGGCCCCGGACGCTGTCCAGGAAGCCAAGGCGGACCCCATGGCCGCGGCGCCCGCGGGTCAAGGCGTGTCCCCTCCTGTGTCCGTGGTGAGCCAGCCGCCCCCCGCCGCCGCTGCCACCGAGGACGAGGAAGAGGAAAGCGAGGATGAGTCTGAGATTCTGGAGGAGAGTCCGTGTGGACGCTGGCAGAAGCGCAGGGAAGAGGTACGCATCAGATGTAGCCCCGCCAGGACTGGACGATTACAATAAAAAAAAATTATAATAATCACAAATTGTTACTCTACTAAATTAGTGGTTCTCAAATGGGGGTATGTGTATTCCTGGGGGTACTTGAAGGTATGCCAAGGGGTTTGGAGATTTTTTTTAAATATTCTAAAAATAGCAACAATTCAAAAATCCTTTATAAATATATTTATTGAATAATACTTCAACAAAATCTGAATGAAAGTTCATAAACTGTGAAAAAATACCATATTTCCTTGAATTGCCGCCGGAGCGGTAATTAATTTAAAACCTCTTCTCACTCCGGCGTTTACCAAAGGCATGCGGTAAAGTTAAGCATGCGCTAATTATTTTAAAACCTCACTCTGGCGCTTACCAAAGGCATGTGGTAACTTTAGGCCCGCGCTTATAAATTTATTATTATGGTCTTACCTTTACTTATAAGTGAAGTCCATCCGCAGCTCCTTCTGATCAAAAGCATCAATAACTTGTTTATAGAAGTATCCCTTATCTTTCTTCAGTTTTAAAGACTCTTTGTCTCGATGGAGATCTTCCTTTATTACCTTCTGCTTTGATTGAAAGTCCAGTTTAGAAAACTGTTTTATTTTAGATATGTAATCCTCCATGTTCTCGATTGATTGATTGATTGAAACTTTTATTAGTAGATTGCACAGTTCATTACATATTCCGTACAATTGACCACTAAATGGTAACCCGAATAAGTTTTTCAACTTGTCCACGTTAATCAATTCATGGTTAAAAGTGAAAGCGAGATGAAAAAATAAACGAGCGCTGCTCACTCTTGCTGCTAGTTGTCACTTCTTCTGCAGCCGAGTTGTCGCAAGAAGGATCACTAGCGCCCTCTACCACCAGGAGGCGGGAGTCATTTAATGACTCTTATTTGACACACGCAGCTACGGTATATTAATGAAACATAGCTGCTTACTGTTCTTTTTAGCATATTCAATAGTTTGGACCTGAAATCCTACTGAATAGCTCTGGTGACGTGACGAGTTTGACCCGGCGGACATTCTAGGCATATGCTAATTATTTTGCGAAACAAAATAATTGGCATATGCGCTAATAAAAAATAATATTTTGCGAAACAAGTTTGACCCGGCGTTAATCCTGAGCCGGCGGTAATACTAAGCATGCACTAATTATATTGCGAAACGAGTTTGAGCCGGCAGTAATTCTAGGCAGGCTCATACTATATACCTGGCGGCAATTCAAGGAAATACGGTAATACAACAATGCAATATTCAGTGTTGACAGCTAGATTTTTTGTGGACATGTTCCATAAATATTGAAGTTAAAGATTTCTTTTTTTGTGAAGAAATGTTTAGAATGAAGTTGATGAATCCAGATGGATCTCTATTACAATTCCCAAAGAGGGCACTTTAAGTTGATGATTACTTCTATGTGTAGAAATATTTATTTATAATTGAATCACTTGTTTATTTTTCAACAAGTTTTTAGTTATTTTTATATCTTTTTTTCCCAAATAGTTCAAGAAAGACCACTACAAATGAGCAATATTTTGCACTGTTATACAATTTAAACTGATGACATAGGGCTGTGTTTTACTTTTTTATCTCTTTTTTCAACCAAAAATGCTTTGCTTTGATTAAAAAAATGTTCACGGGGGTTACATCACTGAAAAAAGTTTGAGAACCACTATACTAAATGATTGTAGTTGTAAGACCTCCACCAAGGCCAAACTCAAACGCAAAAAAAGGATAAGAGTCCTAGGTTCTGGCTCAGTGACCTGTGTTTTTGTTAGGAAAAGACTGGTGGTGTCCAAAGTGCAGCCGGGGGCCCATTTGTGGCCCGCAGCTAGAGTTTTTGTGGGCTTGAAACATGTTGAGTTTGAGTTTATTTCAAACATGCAAGCATGCAACGCGATAGATCACAATTTCCAGTTTCTCTTTTCAACATGTTTGAAAAGGAGTAGGAAAAAACAGATCTTATTTAATCCTACCCCTTTTCTTTTACATAACAGTTGCTAAACCTTTTGTTCACTTCCTCTTCTCAATTTATTCTCTATATATAATAGAGGCGGTAGAGCGGCCATGCCAGCAAATTGAGGGTTCCAGGTTCGATCCCCGCTTCTGCCATCCTAGTCACTGCCGTTGTGTCCTTGGGCAAGACAGTTTACCCACCTGCTCCCAGTGCCACCCACACTGGTTTAAATGTAACTTAGAAATTGGGTTTCACTATGTAAAGCGCTTTGAGTCACTAGAGAAAAAGCGCTATATAAATATAATTCACTTCACACTTCATATACTCCATAAGTAATCACAGTAAAAATAAATGAATAATATGAATGAATAATAATTGGTTAAGTAAGTTATATTTCACATGATGAGATAAGTAAGATTATTTTGAGAATGAATGAATGGATGAAATACATTCAGAATGTTTATGTTGGGGGGAAGTAAATATGTAAGAAAAAAGAGCAAAAAGACAATGTAATGAGAAAAAAAAGCTGAAATGTAATACGTTTGAAAAGTCTAAGTATGTGGTGGATATTTTGTAGGGGTATAACGGTACACAAAAATTTCGGTTCGGTACGTACCTCTGTTTAGAGGTCAGGGTTCGGTTCATTTTCGGTACAGTAAGAAAACTACAAAATACATTTTTTTGGTTATTTATTTACCAAATTTGTAAACAATGGCTTTATCCTTTTAACATTGGGAACACTATAATAATTCTGCCCACGTTAATCCACATTAAACTGCCTCAAGTTGTTGCTTTGATTAAATAAAATGACAAAACCTTTCTTCTACATATAAAAAGTGCAACATTAAACAGTTTCCATTGAAACTGTTTAATGTCAACTCATCATGCTTAATTTATTACAGCATTTGGTCAGCCTGTAGTTTACTTTTATTATGTAAATGTTGTATTTTTATCAACATGTGATAGCAGGGAACCTGCTATTCAAAACTAGGCTTCTACATTACTAATGATTCATGTAACTATACCTGAAAAATAGTACAATTGCAATAGGAGAGACTATTCATCCCTAAACACAATGGAATTCAATGAAATAACAGACAGACAGGGCTTTGCTGTCCCTGACACGCACACACACACACACAGCAAAATGAGCTAACGTTACGCTAAAAGCTAATTAGGCTTCATCTCAAGCCTAGACTTTGAGCGAGCTGAGCTACAGTTTACGTTTCTAGAAGGTCAACGGGCTCATAGTGATGTTTGTAATAGTTGTGACTGGGAAGTGTTTAGTATAATTTGAGTAGAGTCCGCTCCTCCCCTGCTAAACGAATATCTCTGCTCGATGCTGAAGGATTGACTACATCGCTCTGAAGTCTGAATACGCACTGCTGATTGGCTGTTACATCGCTCTGAATACGCACTGCTGATTGGCTTTGTATGTAACGATCAGATGGTTGTGTGGGCGGGACAATGAGGCAGAGGCAGAAAGCAGAACAGCTTGTGAAGATTTCTGCTTCCGAACTCGTTTGGTACGCCCGCGTGCCGAACCGAAACCCCCATACCGAAAGGGTTCAATACAAATACACGTACCGTTACACCCCTAATATTTTGAAATTAAAGAAATCATGTTGTTTGTCCATCCGTCTTGGCCCTGCGATGAGGTGGTGACTTGTCCAGGGTGTACACCGCCTTCCACCTGAATGCAGCTGAGATAGGCTCCAGCACCCCCCCGTGACCCCAAAAGGGACAAACGGTAGAAAATGGATGGATGGATACATACGATAGTTTTTCATTGCAATTGAAATCACGGTTAATAACACGATTAATTATTAATTTGAAAACATGTTTATTGCCCAAGAAAGGGTTGGACTCCGCCAAGGCTGCCCTTTGTCACTGATTCCATTCATAACTTTTATGTACAGAATTTCTAGGCGTGGTCAGGGCGTTGAGGGGATCCAGTTTGGTGGCTGCAGGATTAGGTCTCTGTTTTTTGCAGATGTGGTCCTAATGGCTTCATCTGGCCAGGATCTTCAGCTCTCACTGGATCGGTTCGCAGCCGAGTGTGAAGCGACTGCGATGAGAATCAAACTAGGGCTGGGCGATATGGCCTTTTTTAATACCTCGATATTTTTTAGGCCATGTCACGATACACAATATATATATCTCAATATTTTGCCTTAGCCTTGAATGAACACTATATGTATATAATCACAGCAGTATGATGATTATGTGTGTCTACATTAAAACATTCTTCTTCATACTGCATTAATATATGCTACTTTTAAACTTTCATGCAGAGAGGGAAATCAACTAGTCAATTTAGCAAAACAGTTATTAAGTAGTGGCACAAACATTCATGTCATTTCCAAACAAAGTACAAGATTGTCAGAGACATTTTAAAACAAGCTATGAGTGCACTTTTGTGCATGATGTCACTAAGATGACATATCAAAACAACACTAAATTAAAGTGCAGTTTTTGAATAGAACACCACTACAATAGTTAAAAACAAATAAAGTGAACTTTTGTGCATGATGTCACACAAGATATTTAAATAAGTGTCAAATAAAAATGAGCTGCATAATAGGAAATCAAATCGCTATGTGGTTGTTTACTGCGGACATTGTTGACTATTTTTTTCATACGATGTTGATCTGGAAATGGTTGCGTCGGGATTTTGTTGGTATGGCACCAAATGGAAATGTTGACCTGCGGAGTAATCACTCTTCATTCTCTAGCGGATGACTTTTCAAATGATGCTACATATTAGCAGTAATGCTACTTTTTGTAGCAACACTTTTGCCGCACACTTGACAAATTACGGTTGTCTGTTCGACATATTCCCACTTGAAGCCAAACCACCGCCAGACATGCTGTTTTTTTTGGGAATCAATTCTTCCTTCATTTGTTACCAGATTTGCACCTTCTTTCTCTCGTATTACCACTCGCACCACAGCTAAAGTTACCCATGCCGCTACCTCTCTGCTCGTTGAGGGCGTATACGTATGTGACGTATGTAAGAAGGTGCGCTTGCTGTCTGTGAGAAGAGCCTGTAGTGTAATGCCAGCAGCTAAAAGCAACTGCATGAGAACGTATACTCCAATATCACCATATAGTCATTTTCTATATCGTACAGAGACAAACCCGCGATATATCGATATCGCCCAGCCCTAAATCAAACTACAAAGCAAACTATAACCTGATACCAAAGAATGTAAAACTATTCTTCTCAACTAAAGAGGAGAAATATAACCTCAGAGGAAAATCTAATTTAAAACATTTGTATGCACGTACAACACTTGGAACATTTAGCATATCAGTATGTGGAAATAAATAATGGAATGGATTAAGTAAAGACGTTAAACATTGTGCCGATTTGATCCAGTTTTAAAGGTTGTTCAAATTAATAGTGCTTACTAAGTACAAAGAAGAATTATGAGAAATACTTTCAACCTTATTGAAAATAAGATATTCTTCATCTCAGTATGTTTATAATGACTGACTTAATTACATATTACAAAACTGTTTTATTACTCATTCACAGTTGTCATTTTACTACGGAAAGGTCAGTAAATATATGTATATATTTGTAAACGCTCTGAAGTGGGAAAGGGGTAGGGGATCCATCTACGTTCCCATCCTCACCTATGGTCATGAGCTTTGGGTTATGACCGAAAGTACAATATCACGGGTTCAAGCGGGGGAAATGAGTTTCCTCCACCGGGTGGAGGAAACTCTATCCCTTAGAGATAGGGAGAGAAGCTCTGTCATTCGGGAGGAACTCAAAGTAAAGCCACTGCTCCTCCACATCGAGAGGAGCCAGATGAGATGGTTCGGGCATCTGGTCAAGATGCCACCCGAACGCCTCCCTAGGGAGGTGTTAAGAGCACGTCCGACCGGTAAGAGGCCACGGGGAAGACCCAGGACACGTTTGGAAGACTATGTCTCCTGGTTGGCCTGGGAACGCCTCGGGATCGCCCGGGAAGAGCTGGACGAAGTGGCTAGGGAAAAGGAAGTCTGGGCTTCCCTGCTTAGGCTGCTGCCCCCGCGACCCGACCTCGGATAAGCGGAAGAAGATGGATGGATGGTGTATTGCCCCACCAAAATTCAACATTAAAGAACTGCACTTTTTTGGTATTTTGCCTGTAATTCACAATCCTTATGAGAGACAAGAACACATCCATCCATCCATCTTCAACCGCTTATCCGGAATCGTATCGTGGGGACAATAGCCCCAGCAGAGACCCCCAGGCTTCCCTCTCCAGAGCAACATTAGCAACTTCCTCCTGGGGCATCCCGAAGCATTCCCAGGCTACAGAGGAGATGTAATCCCCCCATCTGGTCTTTGGCCTGCCCCGGTGTCTACTCCCAGTGGGACGTGCAGCGAGGACCTCCCCAGGGAGACGCTCGTGAGGCATCTCCGAACCACCCTAGGCTGGCTCCTTTCCAAGCGAAGGAGCAGCGGCTCTACTCAGTCTCTCTCGGGTGACTGAACTTCTCACCCTTTTTCTAAGGGAGATGCCAGCCACCCTTCTGAGGAAACTTGTATCCGCGATCTTATCCTTTCCGTCATGACCCACACTTCATGACCGTAGGTGAGAGTAGGAATAGATAGATAGATAGATAGATAGATAGATAGTACTTTATTGATTCCTTCAGGAAAATTAAAATTCCAGCAGCAGTGTACAGAGTTGAGATCAATTTAAAGAAAAAAGTAAAAAGTAAATAATGGGGGTTTAAAAGGAAACAAAATAGAGAAATATTACAAAAAGAATAAAAACCATGGGAATAACAATATAACAGTAAAATAAGAATATAACAATACAAACTAGGCAGTAGTGACCATGTTATGAAAACGTATTGCACTGTTAATGTTTTGCATCCCCTGTCATCCTAGCGCCAATAATCCATTTACATTTTGTAACCTGAATATTAGCCATGTTTTATATTGTTATTTTAACTACTAACATAAAAGGGGAACTGCACTTTTTGATGGGGGGGAATTTTGCCTATCTTTCACAAGAACATGTTTTTTTGTTTTTTGTTTGCTTTCTAACCTTTAATCTGCTCATTCCCGGTGGCTTGCAACACAGCTAATGGGAGCAATCCAATTAAAATGCTTCCAAAACCCGCTAACAATTCTTAGTGTACCTTCCATAACCTGCATATTAATACGCTGTTGCAGCATTGTTATTGTAAGAGTAACACTGAAGAACTGTTTTTCCAGCGTGGTAACACGTTGCCTTGCGCACACACACACACACACACACACACACACACACACACACACACACACACACACACACACACACACACACAGTGGTACAACAAGCAGGGTATAGTGTATAAAGCAAACTATAACCTGCTACCCAAGAATGTACAATAATTATTCTCAACAAAATAGGAGAAATATAACCTTAGGGGAAAATCAAATTTAAAACATTTGTATGCTGAATTAAATTATGGAACTGATTAACCAAAGAAATCAAACAAAGCACCAAAATAATTCAGTTTAAGAGACTGTTCAAACTACACGTGTTCACAAAGTACACAGAAGAATTATGATGACCATCCTGAACCCTTTTTTTTATTGAGACAAATATTTATGTATTTATATTTATTTGCTTACTATGGTACAGGCTCCAGCACCCTCGCGACCCCCAAAAAAAGGGACAAGTGTTATAAAATAGCTATGGTATGAAAAGGGGTAGGATTAAATAAGCTCTGCTTCTTCCGACTCCTTTTCGGACATGTTGTAATGAAACAACTGGAATTGTGTGATGCATTACATTGTATCGTCTACATGATTGAAATAAACTGAACTGAACTGATCTGAAATGCGAAAATCATATGCTTTACTTTATTAGGCATACTAGCGCTGTGTCAAAAAAAGAGGTGAGATCTCAAACTTCTTGTAGACGTGGTCTTTTTTTCCACTCATGGGCTTACTCATCCGTTTCCCCGTCACAACCTCCAGAATTTGCATGCATGTTGCGCGGCATAGTAATCTTTTTTTTTAAGTGATCGAAATTTAAAATTCAATTGTCCAGCCTTAATCCATGCAGGAATTGTGTTTAACAATAAAATGCTCTGATACATGCGTGTCAAACTCTGGCCCGCGGGCCAAATTTGGCCCGCCGTACAATTTAATTTGGCCCTTGATGCAAAATCAAATCAACATTAGAGCTGGCCCACTCGTACTATAAAGGCACTGCCTTTAGCATTGTCTACAATATGTTGTCACGTCCGCTTTTACTCCATACAAACAGCGTGCCGGCCAAGTCACATGATATATGCGACTTGCACACACACTTAAGTGAATGCTAAGCATACTTGCTCAACAGCCATACAGGTCAGACTGAGGGTGACCTTTTAAACAACTTTAACACTGTTACACATATGCGCCACACTGTGAACCCACACCATACAAGAATGACTAACACATTTCGGGAGAACATCTGCACCGTAACACAACGTAAACACAACAGAACAAATACCCAGAACCCCTTGCAGCACTGACTCCCACCAAAACCCGCCCCCAACACATATCATTATTATTTTATTTTAAGATTTATTAGCCTGTGGAAAAATGTAATGTTGATATTTACCTCAGAAGGCTGCAAATAGAAAAGAGGCATTAAATGTTTTATTTAAATTGTATTTATTTGACCATTTATTTATTTTTCATTTGTTTTTTGAATGTGGATTTTGCACTACTAAGTTATATAATTATTGCTTGTTCCATATTCATTGTTAAGCAAATCGGTGTAGCAAACTGAGCAATAATTAACAATTTATTGATGCACTTTCTCTTGTTACTTCAAGGCTTGAATGTTTGACTCATTCATTATTGTTATTTCATTTTCAAATTTATTATTAGCCCGTGGACAAAGTTTATTTTGATATTTACCTCAGAAGGCTGCAAATAGAAAAGAGGCACTCAATTTTTATTAAAATGTTATTTGATATGCTATTGATATTTTTTAATTATTATTATTATTTGAAACTCGATTTTGCATGTCACTATAAAGTTATATAAGCCTTGCTTGTTCATTATTCATGCAAAACTTGTTTGGGTCCCTATTTAAAGGTTCATTTGTTCAACCCTTGGCTTTGTTTAGTTTAAAATTTTGACCCACTCTGTATTTGACTTTGACACCCCTGCTCTGATACCTTTTGTCCTTCTCGTAGGTAAATCAGCGTAATGTGCCAGGCATTGATAATGCTTACCTGGCTATGGACACTGAGGAAGGAGTGGAGGTGGTGTGGAATGAAGTCATGTTCTCAGAAAGGAAAAACTTCAAACTACAAGAGGTAGGTAGGCCCTCAGTTGAGCCCTTGCTTGACACCATGTGTCACACAAGCTGTTGTTGGGGACGGATGATATATCAATCTTCTTCCATATCACAGACATGATGAAGAGGCCTGCAAGTGCTTTTTATTTGGGGAGCGGTCCACTGCAACACTTATTTACTCGTAGAGAAGAGTGATACGATCTCATTTCAGTTGTCAAAAGACTGGATTTGCAGCTACACACCTTTTTGAAAAAGTGTATCAGCAAGAGCTTACTACAGTATCACTAAATGTGACGACAAAGTGGCTTAGTAGGCAACACCTGCTTTGTCATCCTATTCTCTGGCAGACCAGGAGCAGCGTTTTCTTGACCCCATGGTCCTGTCTTACCAAGTATATTCTGCAACACCGCAGCAACGTAACATATAGCCCGAAATAAACTGAAAGTTAAAAAAATGAGCCTCAAAGTGTCTCAAAAATCTGCACAAGCCACAACGACATCCTCGGTTCAGATCCCACATCAGTGCAAGGAAAAACTCAACCCAGTGGGATGACAATGAGAAACCTTGGAGAGGACTGCAGATGTGGGTGACACTCCCCGATCTAGGGTAGACCGGTGCAATGGACGTCGAGTGGGTCTAACATAATATTGTGAAAGTCCAGTCCATAGTGGATCTAACATAATAGTGAGAGTCCAGTCCATAGTGGATCTAGCATAATATTGTGAATGTCCAGTCAATAGTGGATCAAACATAATAGTGAGAGTCCAGTCCATAGTGGGGCCAGCAGGAGACCAACCGATGCGCAGAAAAGAAACGGCAGATCAACTGGTCTAAAAAGGGGGTCTATTTAAAGGCTAGAGTATACAAATGAGTTTTAAGATGGGACTTAAATGCTTCTACTGAGGTAGCATCTCTAACTGTTACCGGGAAGTCATTCCAGACTACTGGAGCCTGAATAGAAAACGCTCTATAGCCCGCAGACTTTTTTTGGGCTCTGGGAATCACTATAAGCCGGAGTTCTTTGAACGCAGATTTCTTGCCGGGACAAATGGTACAGTATAATCAGCAAAATGGGATGGAGCTAGACCGTGTAGTATTTTATACGTAATTAGTAAAACCTTAAAGTCACATCTTAAGTGCACAGGAAGCCAGTGCAGGTGAGCCAGTACAGGTGTAAAATGATCAAACTTTCTTGTTCTTGTCAAAAGTCTAGCAGCCGCATTTTGTACCAACTGTAATGTTTTAATGCTAGACATAGGGAGACCTGAAAATAATACGTTACAGTAATCCAGACGAGACGTAACGAACGCATGAATAATGATATCAGCGTCGCTAGTGGACAAAATGGAAAAAATGTTAGCGATATTACGGAGATGAAAGAAGGGCGTTTTAGTAACACTCTTGATGTGTGACTCAAAGGAGAGAGTAGGGTGTAAGATAATACCCAGATTCTTTACCGAGTTCCCTTGTGTAATTGTTTGCTTGTCAAATATTAAGGTGGTATTATTAATTATTATATTGTCATTTGCATCACAATATTCAAATGTAAGTAACACTTATCTCAAATTCAAATTGTGTATTCCTGCTGTCATCTTTTTAGTAATGTTTTTGCAGTCTTTGTTTTGATGACTAAAGTCTTTGGGCCGAAAATTTTCGGTGACCGTAAATTCGGTGCTTCACTTCTTTTAATGTGTGTGTGTATACATACACTATCATTGCTATCTGTCATTGAGCCTTTTTTCTCATTTCTCTCCGCAGGAAAAAGTCAGAGCCGTCTTTGACAATTTGATCCAGCTGGAGCATTTAAACATTGTGAAGTTCCACAAGTACTGGGCGGACGTCAAAGAGAACAGAGCCAGGGTAGATCCAAAAACTCTCAGGTTTTTGTCGTCCAACAGCGCTTGTATTCCATTGTTGACTCGTTTACTTGTCTTGGCTACAGGTCATTTTCATCACGGAGTACATGTCCTCTGGAAGTCTCAAACAGTTTCTGAAAAAGACAAAGAAGAATCACAAGACCATGAATGAAAAGGTGTGCAAGAGAAGTATAGGCCAAAGCAAACATTTGTGATTATTGTAATCGTGTGGTGATATTTCTTCCAGGCGTGGAAGCGCTGGTGCACACAGATACTGTCTGCTCTCAGGTGAGCTTCTGCACTTTATTGTCAACCTAGCACATCCACTTCTGCTATCCTCCGCTTCTTACCAACGGTTCTACTTTATACCTCAGCTATTTGCACTCGTGTGATCCTCCCATCATCCACGGCAACCTGACCTGTGACACCATCTTCATTCAGCACAACGGTCTCATCAAGATCGGCTCAGGTAGATGACACACAACAGTTTCGTGCTAATTACTAAAAATCAGTCACTAGTTAGTTACTAGTTACTTTATTTCAAAAGTAACTCAGTTACTTAGATAGTTAATAGTTAAGTAGTTGCTGTGAAAAGGTTACTTCTTTTTTTTTAAGGCTCCCATGAATGCCCTTTTAGCCTTCATTTCAGTACGGTTATTGCACTGGAGAACAATACAATCTTTTGATCAACTTGACATGCATTTGCTGCACTGTACTTTGCTAAGCCATGTGGTCTACATACAACACACAAATACAAAGATATGTTTCAAAAGGCCAATTTATTTCAGGTCTGAACAAATTGACAAAAATATTTTAAATAGCTGCCACCTAACATACAAACAGCATAATAACCAAATAGCTGTAAACCTGGCTTCACTTAAAGAAGGCACACTTGACATACACAAAGCCTAACCAGGCATTTTTTCCTCAAGGAATTGTGAAATAAAATCATGTCTTCAGGACATCAACACTGTATTGAAGCCCTGAACACTCTACGCATTTCCCCAGTTTTAGTTTAGAGATAAGGAAAGATTGGCCTGGCCCACTAGGAGCCCTCTTAATGTTTGTGAACTTCATAGTCTATACATTTAGAGTGATGTGATAATCAAACACTCTAGAAGTCTAGCTAGGGCGGCATAGCTCGGTTGGTAGAGTGGACGTGCCAGCAACTTGAGGGTTGCAGGTTCGATTCCCGCTTCCGCCATCCTAGTCACTGCCGTTGTGTCCTTGGGCAAGACACTTTACCCACCTGCTCCCAGTGCCATCCACACTGGTTTAAATGTAACTTAGATATTGGGTGTCACTATGTAAAGCGCTTTGAGTCACTTGAGAAAAGCGCTATATAAATATAATTCACTTCACTTCACTAGAATGAAAGAGTATATAAGAGAATTGACAGTGTGTACCTTCAGTGCTGAATGTTGAGTGTAGCTCGCTTTCCATTTTTATTTACTCGCTGTACAGGTACGTGGAAAATGTTTTCCATGCCATTTGCTGTTTGACGCCTGTATCATGCTTATTAACTGCCTAAAATTGGGTGACTCCACTGTAGAAATAGCCTGCATGTCTTCTAACACATATGCTGCAATGGCTCTATCAATGTTGTCCTGGCTAGCAGTCCCCCTTCATTAAAATCCTTAGGTGGCGGTGAAGTAGCATCGGAGTCTGTGTCTCTCTTTACTAGCTTTGTCGAAGCATGTTGCTTTTGTAGCTGTTTCAGCAGATTTTAATTGCTGTTTTGGGCAGTAGATAGGATCTTTAATTTAAGACACAACTTACATTTAACTAAAAATGTATTTTCTTTGTGCTCGACAAAAGAAAAGTAGTGAGAATACCTCCAAGTTAAGAAACTCTGCTTCAGCTCCGCCATGATGTCTTGTTAGCAAACACACACGCCCTGCCCTCACCCACACACAGCATGCCTCTTCTCTCCCTTGTGACACACGAAGATTCAGAAGGATGACACCGCAGCTCTCCAATAAAACACTCAGATCTTCTGTTTCTAGCCGATACTACATAAAAAATAATGTAAAATAACGCAGTAACGCATCATGTCGTAACAGAGTTATTGAATATAAAAAATAACGCGCTAGACTACTAGTCACCGCTGAAAATAACAGTGTCACAGTAACATGTTACTCTGTGACGCGTTAGTCCCAACACTGCACAACAGTACAGATCTTCATCATAGTCAAGCTAAAACAATGGATTCTTTTTTTAGTGGCCCCGGACACCATCAACAACCATGTCAAAACATGCCGGGAAGAGCAGAAAAGCCTTCATTTTTTTGCTCCAGAATATGGAGGTAAGATCTGTTGATGGAGGAGTTGTCTCACATGCAGTATTGTGGATGTTATGTTCATCACGGGATGTCTGCTTTTCTAGCGGTTGCCAATGTCACCACTGCAGTGGATATCTACTCCTTTGGAATGTGCGCTTTAGAGGTGAGGACTTGCATTCTATTGGCTCTTTAAAGGGGAACATTATCACAATTTCAAAAGAGTTAAAAACAATAAAATTCAGTTCCCAGTGGCTTTTTGTATTTTTTGAAGTTTTTTTCAAAATGTTACCGGTCTCGGAATATCCCTAAAAAAAGCTTTAAAGTGCTTGATTTTCGCTATTTGCGATGCGACCATCCATTTCCCTGTGACGTCACACAGTGCTGCCAATGTAAACAAACAATTGCGAATACCACAGCAAGATATAGCGACATTAGCTGGGATTCAGACTCGGATTTCAGCGCCTTAAGAGATTCAACAGATTACGCATGTATTGAAACGGATGGTTGGATTATGAAAGTATTGAAGAAGAAACTGAAGCTATTGAGCGAATTGCTATTGACGCTATTCATAGCCATAGCATGGCCGAATAACTGCGATAGCATCAGCGGTAAAATGTGCGGACCAAACGATCAGGACTTTCGCATCTCGTGACACTGGAGCAACTTAAATCAGTCGATTGGTAAGTGTTTTTTTCGCATTAAATGTGGTTGGAAGGAAACGTAATATAGTTGCAAATGCATCTGCAGGTTATCCATACATCTCTGTGCCATGTCTGCTTTAGCACCGCCGATAAATAGCATGTTAGCATCGATTAGCGTAGCATGTTAGCATCGATTAGCTGGTAGTCAACATCAACAAAACTTACCTTTGTGATTTCGTTGACTTTATCGTTGCAAATGCATCTGCGGGTTATCCATACATCTCTGTGCTATGTCTGCTTTAGCACCGCCGGTAAATAGCATGTTAGCGTCAATAATCGTAGCATGTTAGCATCGATTAGCTGGCAGTCACGTTGCGACCAAATATGTCTGATTAGCACATAAGTCAACATCAACAAAACTCATCTTTGTGATTTCGTTGACTTAATCGTTGCAAATGCATCTGCAGGTTATCCATACATCTCTGTGCCATGTCTGTCATCGCCGGTAAAATGTGGAGACACTCCCGCACATTCAATGGGGGTCTGGCAACGGACACTTTGGCATCTTCGGGCCAGTGGTGCAACTTGAATCCCTCCCTGTTAGTGTTGTTACACCCTCCGACAACACACCGACGAGGCATGATGTCTCCATTGTTCCAAAAATTAGTCGGAAAATAACAGAGCTGAGACCCAATGTTTACAATGTGTTGAAAAAGAAAATGGCGGCTGTATTACCTCGGCGACGTCACATTTTGACGTCATCGACTCCAGAGCGATAAACAGAAAGGCGTTTAATTCGCCAAAATTCACCCATTTAGAGTTTGGAAATCGGTTAAAATATATGGTCTTTTTTTCTGCACCATCAAGGTATATATTGACGCTTACATAAGTTTGGTGATAATGTTCTCCTTTAAACCACCTGACAAGGCATCATTTGTGCTGCAACACAAACAAGCGTTCATTCACGATTTACTCTACTGTGCCTTTTTCGTACAATTTGGACCCTGCGCCTTGTAAAACAACGCAACGAATTTGTGGAATTGTTTTGCTAGCAGTCAGAATACAAATAGTTTTAAAAACTAAAACAAGCTAACAAACTGCAAGTAAACTCTGTCAATTGTGCTATAGCACCATATTTTAGACCAGTTGACTCACTGTGGGTGCTGCAGTGTCCTTCCTTTTAGTCCTTTCAACCGAAAGTAGAATTGCCGTTCAGTCTTCTAGCCGTCCCCAACTTTTTTACTTGTTTGGATGCTCTATTGATCACTCCAAGCAACGTTTGTAAGTTTCACATTATATCTTAAACTGTTTATACTTAATAAAATCGTTTCATGTCTGCAGGAGTGTTAGGAATATTTTGTATGTGCTATGAAGCTAGCGTTGTTGGCGTTAGCTAATATGCTAACACATTTACAAGAGTTTGTGTTATTACTAATATACAATTTCACCTTTTTTGTATTGTTTGAGTTTTTCAAATTCCTCAGTAAATTCACCAAAATGTCACAGATGAGTTTTTGAGTATGTTTAACTGATTGGAGAGTTGAGTCTCTTTAGCTGATTGGAGAGCTAGCTTTCGCAGATAGTGGGTACTTGACGATGACCTCTGTTTTGTTTGGTCAGCTATTTTACTGCCATGTTACACGCGCCGTTTGGAAACAATTAAGAATATGTTATTAACAGGGGTGCTTAAAAACTTGGAAAATGCTTGGATTTTAATGTTGTGTTTTCAAGGTTTGAAAAATGCTTGAATTTTGGGTGAAGTGCTTGTAAGTGTTCATCATATTTCTCGGCAGTCTTGACTCAATAGGCTAATTATGAAATGGAAAAGGATCAAATAAGTTTCCTTAAATATGAAAGCTGCACGCTTGATCTGTTGGCTTTTTATTTTTTATTTTATATATTTTTTTGTAGTAATGATTAGAGATAGGCTCCAGCACCCTCCGCGACCCGGAACGGGACAAGCGGTAGAAAATGGATGAATAGATGGATTTTATCTTCAAACATTTTCATACAACTGCAACAATTTTCACAAAATGTTATAACTTTATTTTTGTAGCAATACTTGTTTTTTCCAACTTCTCTGTAATGTTATAAACTAATTTGTGTATAATTTCCACTTATTTCCATTAAAAAAAAAACATTGAAACGTCATTTTGTTCTAGAGTTGGACACAATTACTGCAACCTTTTATCATAGTATTGAGCCATTAATATAACATTTGTAATATTTCTCTTTGATTCTGGTGTAAGAATTTTGTGTGGTCCTGATTCTCTGTATTAATACAGCCAGGAACATGATGTAAAATGATGGCATAAATAGAAGAATCTTCCCAAAAGGCTGAGGTTCGATCACGTTAAAGACTGACGTGTTGTCAACAAAATGGCTTGCATCAGCAATGATATTCTGATGCAGGAATTGTTAATATTTGACACATTCCACAGCTCGCCCCTCCTACGTGTATTCGGCGATGCATCTTATTAATTGGTCGTTTTTGTCTAAAAGCCTTTGAATAGTTTCTTGGTTGATTTTAGCCTTGCCGCAAACAATCGACATCTTTCATTTCCTTGTTGAGACGAAGCTATTGTTCTTCTACTCGATCTGTTGGCTTTGCACGAGCCCTTACATTAGGTTGTTGTCATGCCCCCAAGAGGACAGGGGGGCATCGTGCCGGGAGGTTGTCGTTTTAATGAACATTGAATGGAAAATGACAAATACAAACTTTGGATAAAATGTGGACCAAATCCACGTGTAGCCTGCTGCAAAGTATGCAAAAAGGAAATCCATTTTTTTGTCACTCTCTCGAGTCATATGAAAGGTAAACCACAGAGATTACTAACCCTACAAGTTAACTAACATTAACTAAAGTTTTGTTTTACAACCTTTTGGTACATGCTTGACCTAAACTGTGAGGTCAGCGCTAGATTACATTATAATTACTAGGGGTGTAACGGTACCAAAAAATTGTGGTTCGGTACGTACCTCGGTTCAGAGGTCACGGTTCGGTTCATTTTCGGTACAGTAAGAAAACAACAAAATATAAATTTTTTGGTTATTTATTTACCAAATTTGCAAAATCTTCCACCAAAAATATTTTTCCTTGTGGAATATTTGATGTGAAGTAATGGGAACCTTGGATGGGTCAATAATTCATAACTACATTGATTTTGATTCAATATTATGTTTTGAGCAATGACAGTTTGAAAGAAAAAAAATAGCTTTGTTTCATTAGTCAACGTTGCAACTTTTTCAAAATTACATTGAACTTCCAAGCTTTTTTATTTCACTTTTATGTTTTTGTTTATTTTAATATTACTTTTAGAATGTCCCGTGGGCCTTTAAAACATTAGCTGTGGGCCGCAAATGGCCTCCGGGGCACACTTTTGACACCCCTGCTATAGATAATAAAAAATAAAATCTGATAAATCTATGAGTAAAAAATCAGACCCTGGCGACGCATGCGCGTTTATCATAACTCTCTCGCTCTCTCTGTCTCTGCCCCTCCTTCACGAATGCTGCTGCATGCACAATTTCTTTTGTTTTTAACCCCTTCTTAACCCTGAACATACATTTGAAAATACAGGCAACCCTAACTTAAAATGCCGGACATTTGAGGCATTTAAGAAACTCCACCCGGACAGCCCCGCAAAAGAGGACATGTCCGGTGAAAAGAGGAGGTATGGTCAGTCTATTGTAGCCCGGTCGCTGCTAGCATGCCGTGTGTTGTGCCTCTCGGTGTGTAATGTTTACACAACGTGCGGTACACTACTTAATATATCCGTGTGGAAACTCGTTCGGTACACCTCCGAACCGAACCAAAACCCCCGTACCGAAACAGTTCAATACAAATACACGTACCGTTACACCCTTAGTAATTAGGGACAGTTATTACGAGCTATGAAAGCAAAAAAGCGAGCGTTTGTCAATGATAAATTATAATATTATGAACTTCCCTCAGCTAAAAATGTATTTGTTATCATAGACACAGTTATAAGGCTAGATATGCCTAATGAAAGGTGACAGAGGTGTTGTGAAACAAACAAAATGTTTTCCTTTAATGTATTATCCTTGTAGGAGCCGAAATACTGTTTAAGTTAATGTATATTTTATGGAAGGGGCTCTGTTTATTCAGCCAAAATGGGACTATTTGCATAATATGAAAATGTATAAATGGCTTGCTTAAAATAATTATAAGGTCCACTTTAATTGTAATTATTACATTTGTTTGAACAATTTGATAACATTATTTTGTACTGTTTTAATTCAGTGAAGATTACGTAACTGTTTAATTGCATATATTGCGGAAGGATGTGTGTGGTAACAAGGTTCGGACACAATGTATTGTGGGTAAGGGCAGTCAGGTATGGCAGAATCGAGCCAGACAGTTTTTTGACCTAACTCTTACTTTTTCTTACTCTTTCTTACTGTAACAAACTCGCTTTATTTTGCCATTCATTTGTTCCCACATTGTTAATGTTTTACGTTTTTGAATGATTAAGTTGATAAGAAAACGATACAAAACGAAGAGGAGTGTCTGGATATTTGTTTGTTGTTGCCGCAAGTGGGAGCGGGAGAAAGTAGAGGACCGTCAAGCGAAGGCTTCATTAGGAAGCTACAATCCTTATATTAATTCATGTGGAGCAGTTTTGTTAATAAATGAGTGAAATGGACATTTTGAGGGTGCGTGTATTTATATCACATTATGCAGTTTACAAGCACAAATACGGTGTGAATCAATCCTTGCTTTTCGATGTCGAGTGCTGTAAGTAAGAAAAAGAACAAGACATTTGAAAAACAACACAAATGGAGACACGTTTGCAAACACCAATGACATTGAATAGTCACACTGCTTCATTTTCTATGCCCCTTTTAGATAATGATAACTGCTGCTTCAATGCTGGGCTTCGCTTGTAGCAGATTGTCACTATTTTTCTTACAGACAGCATTGGGCGACCTCAAACAACAAGGCTATGGATTGATTCACACTGTTTTTTTCGCCTTTTGAAGTGTACTGGGAAAACTGGAAAATTGCTCTTGAAAGTCCTTAAAAAGTGCCTGAATTAAAGTTAAAGTATTAACGATAGTCACAAATTGAAATTTGTCTTCTGCATTTGACCCATCCCTTGTTCACCAAATGGGAGGGGAGCAGTGAGCAGCAGCGGTGGCTGCGCCCGGGAATAATTTTTGGTGATTTAACCCCCAATTCCAACCCTTGATGCTGAGTGCCAAGCAGGGAGGTTAATAGGTCCCATTTTTATAGTCTTTGGTATGACTCAGCCGAGGTTTGAAGTCACGACCTACCAATCTCAGGGCGGACACTCCAACCACTAGGCCACTGGCCATGGAAAAGGTGTACGAATTGAATGAATGAATTAAATATTTACAGAATTTTGCTGTGTAAATACCTCAAATCGTAACGTATATATCTACGTCTTATAGTCCGGTGCGGCTAATATACGGGAAAACTTATATGCCGTTGCACTCTATAGTCAGGAACATACGGCACACTTTTTGTCCTGCATAAGGTGTCCCTGAAGGTATCACAACAATGAATGAACACGTGGAGTTATGTACTTCACGGAAAAAGGTGAAATAACTGAAAACATGTTTTATATTCTAGTTTCTTCAAAATAGCACACTCTTGATGAGCTTCAAGCACACCTATGAAGTAAAAAACATGTGAGGTGACTACCTCTTGATGCTCATGGAGAGAATGCCAGGAGTGTGCAAAGCAGTAATCAGAGCAAAGGGTGGCTATTTTGAAGAAACTTGAATAAAAAAAACATGTTTTTAGTTATTTCACCTTTTTTTTGTGAAGTACATAACTCCACGTGTTCATTCATAGTTATGATGCCTTCAGTGACAATCTACAATGTAAATAGTCATGAAAACAAAGAAAATGCATTGAATGAGAAGGTGTGTCCAAACTTTGAGCCTGTACTGTATATAATGTAGAAAAACAGATGTGCTCATAATTAGGGCTGGGTGATATGGCCTTTTTTTTAATATCTCGATAATTTTTGGGCCATATCGCGATACACGATGTATATCTCAATATTTTGCCTTAGCCTTAAATGAACACTTGATACATATAATGACAGCAGTATGATGATTCTATGTGTCTACATTAAAACATTCTTCTTCATACTGCATTAATATACGCTCATTTTAAACTTTCATGCAGAGAAGGAAATCTCAACTAAGTCAATTGACCAAAACTGTATTTATTCAACAGTTATTAAGCAGTGGCACAAACATTCATGTCATTTCAAAACAGAAAGTGCAAGATTGTCAGAGACATTTTAAAACAAGCTACTAGTGCACTTTTGTGCATGATGTCACTAAGATGACATATCAAAACAACACTAAATCAAAGTGCACTTTTTGTACAGAACACCACTACAATAGTTAAGAAACATACAAAGTGCACTTTTGTGCATGATGTCACTAAAATTAAATATGAGAAATGACCATCGCTATGATGCAATTACAACCTCAATAATATCATCTTTGTCAAGGTTCAGCTCTTTGATTGGATCTGACAAGATTGATAAGTATCCCTAATGTTGTGGCCAGTGAGTGACCGCGTCCTTTCTGTTTGATCCCCTTTGTTTGTTCCTCACTTGGACAGATGGCAGTGCTAGAGATCCAAAGTAATGGAGATTCATCATATGTTTCCCAAGAAGCCATTAACAGTGCCATTCAGTCCCTGGAGGACCCCTTGCAACGGGTAAGTCTTTCCAGCATGGTTGGGGATACACAGAGACTCTCAAACTCTTCTTTTTTCTTGCACCTCTTGACTTATCCAGGAGTTCATCCAGAAGTGTCTTGAGGTGGACCCCAGCAAGCGTCCCACTGCCAGGGAGCTCTTGTTTCACCAGGCCTTGTTTGAGGTGCCCCTGCTCAAGCTGCTGGCCGCTCACTGCATCGTCAGCCACCAGCGTGAGGATATATCAATGCTTCCTGTTCATTTGTAGTCGGTGTGTTAATAAATACTCTTTATTTTTTGTAGATATGATTCCAGAAAATGCTTTAGAGGAGATGACGAAGAACATGGACCCCAACCTGGTGATTGTTGAAGGGAAGGAGGGTGTTCAGATGAAGTGAGAGTGAATAGCTTTATCACATGACATCCATTTGTGGTGTTATTTAACTCACTAACGATTGTCCTTCTTTTGCTTCAGGCTGTCCCAGTTTCCTGCACTCGAGCTGGACAAGTTCCTGGAGGATGTCAGGTAGGAGATGAGAGCGTTTTTGAAAAAACGACTGCAAAAATGTTAGTCAAAAACCCTCTTTGGGGGATCAAATATACATATTTAATTGTAAAAGGAAAATACTTAATGACAAAAAAGCTTTGGGCATATAAAATTGTAATCAACAGGATTTCCCATAGATAGCCAATATATGTGGGGGCGTGGCTAAGGTGGGGTCAGTATTACATTATCATATCATTTGCATAATCACCAATGATGCATATATTTTCTTTAGAAAGGCTAAAATGTTTGTTACACATACATTAAAAAGCAAATATGTGTTGTTAGAAGGGATGTAACGGTTGTACACTTCAAAAACTGAAATCTACGTAAGAGGAAATATCTCAAATAAGGGTTATATTTGCTTATTTTCTGTCACTAAGCAGATTTTATGTTAGTGTTTTACTTGTTTTAGGTGTTTTGGTCCTGAATTATCTCAGTAAGATATTATAGCTTGTTGCTGAGATGTGATGACCTATATTGAGTAAAACATGCTTGAAACTAGAATATCAAGTGTTGCAAAGCTGTGTCATCAACACTCACAAGTATAAAACTACTTTTTTTAAGTAATCATTTCTTACTTCAAGCATGACAAAAAAAATCATGATGCCGAGCACATATCATTTTGTCAAGATAATAGCACTAGCATTTACTTCATTTAAGAATATTTTTCAACATATTGAGCAAAAATGGCTCTTTGTTTTTCTAACAAGAAAAGTACACTTGTTATTGGTGAGAATATACTTATTTTAAGCTATTTTTGGCTTCGTTGAGGTTAGCTAATTTTACTTGTTTTGGGAAGTCTTGACCAGCCAAATTTTCCTTGTTCTATTGGCAGATAATTTTGCGTAGTTCAAATAAAATACCCCTCATTTTTGTAAATTTTTTTTTACTTGTTTTTGAACACTGACTTTTTGCAGTGTAGATAGCACTGTATTGCGGTTTCAATATCCTCACAATAATGCTGTGACGTCCGTCCATCCATCCCTTTCCTACCGCTTATCCTGCAGCATATCTCAGCTACAATCAAATCAACTTTATTTATAAAGCACATTTAAAATTTACCACAGGCGTAGCCAAAGTGCTGTGCAATAGGCAGGTTAAAGGCTTACTGAAAGGAGATTTTCTTATTTAAAGGGGGATAGCAGGTCCATTCTATGTGTCATACTTGATCATTTCGCCATATTTTTGCTGAAAGGATTTAGTAGAGAACATCCACGATAAAGGTCGCAACTGGAGAAAAGCCCTGCCTCTACCGGAAGTCGCAGACGATGACGTCACATGTTGATGGCTCCTCGCATCGTTTTTAATGGGAGCCTCCAACAAAAACAGCTAT
Organism: Nerophis ophidion; assembly: GCF_033978795.1. NCBI lineage: Eukaryota > Metazoa > Chordata > Actinopteri > Syngnathiformes > Syngnathidae > Nerophis > Nerophis ophidion. Next base: position 36,678,557 of record NC_084634.1, read on the forward strand.
TCGGACCGAGAAAACGACAATTTCCCCATTAATTTGAGCGAGGATGAAAGATTTGTGTTTGAGGATGTTGATAGTGACGGACTAGAAAAAAAAAAAAAACGCGATTGCAATTGAGACAGATTCATATGTTTTTAGAGACATTTACCAGGATAATTCTGGGAAATCCCTTACCTTTCTATTGTGTTGCTAGTATTTTAGTGACTTTAACAGTACCTGATAGTCGGAAGTGTACGTCCACGGCCGGGTGTTGACGCCCAGTGTCTCGGGGAAGTCGACAGCAGCTTTATGGGCGGCACGAGCTCAGCCGATCTCCGGTAAGAGGCGACTTTTTAACTACAATTTTCTCACTGAAACCTGCTGGTTGACATGTAGTCGGGATCCATGTTCGCTGTGATCCATACTAAAGTTTCAACTCCGTGAATTTTAAACAAGGAATCACCATGTGCTAGTGTGGCTAAAAGCTAAACCTTCCCAACTCCATCTTTCTACTTTGACTTCTCTATTATTAATTGAACAAATTGCAAAAGATTCAGCAACACAGATGTCCAGAATACTGTGTAATTATGCCGTTAAAGCAGACGACTTTTAGCTGTGTGTGTGTGCAGCGCTAATATTCATAACAGCCCGTGACGTCACGCGCACACGTCATCATTACGTGACGTTTTCAAACAAAAAGTCCCGGGAAATTTAAAATTGCAATTTAGTAAACTAAAAAAGCCGTATTGGCATGTGTTGCAATGTTAATATTTCATCATTGATATATAAACTATCAGACTGTGTGGTCGCTAGTAGTGGCTTTCAGTAGGTCTTTAAATTTCCCAGGACCTTTAAAGGCCTACTGAAAGCCACTACTAGCGACCACACAGTCTGATAGTTTATATATCAATGATGAAATATTAACATTGCAACACATGCCAATACGGCCTTTTTAGTTTACTAAATTGCAATTTTAAATTTCCCGCAGAGTTTCTTGTTGAAAACGCCGCGGAATGATGATGCGTGTTTGTGACATCTCGGGTTGCAGGGGACATATTAGCCCAGCACCACTTACGGCTAAAAGTCGTCTCTTTCCATCGCATAATTACACAGTATTTTGGACATCTGTGTTGCTGAATCTTTTGCAATTTGTTCAATTAGAAATGGAGACGTCAAAGAAGAATGCTGTTGGTGGATTGCAGCTGCCTTTAGCACCAAAACACAGCCGGTGCTTCTTTGTTTGTTGTGAAGCTTTAACACAGAACGGTCAAGCGAACATGTTTCTCTATGTCAACCAGCAAGTTTTTGGATGGGAAAATTGGGGTATTAAGTCTGCTTCAGTGGATTATGGGACCTCCTCCTGTAGCTGTCAAAAAGGCAGCTGTGATCTTAGCTCCTCGGCTTCTCTCAGAGACACTGGCATTCACCGGGTATGACAGTATGATCTCACTAAAAGACTATTAAGACAATAGTGTTAATTAAGGGATTTTCCAGAATTACCCAAGTAAATGTGTCTAATTACATCTGAAATGCACCCACTGCCATCGCTTTTTCTTTTCTTTTTTTTTCTTTTTTTCACTGCCTCACTCTCACTATCCTCATCCACAAATCTTTCATCCTCGCTCAAATTAATGGGGAAATCGGCGCTTTCTTGGTCCAAATCGCTCTTGCTGCTGGTGGCCATGATTGTACTTCCGGTACAGGCGAGGCTTTTTTATTAGCGACCAAAAGTTGTGAACTTTATTGTGGATGTTCTCTACTAAATCCTTTCAGCAAAAATATGGCAATATCGCGAAATGTTCAAGTATGACACATAGAATGGACCTGCTATCCCCGTTTAAATAAGAACATCTCATTTTGGTAGGCCTTTAAAAGATAAAAAGAAAAAAACGAGCCAACACAACACAAACTGAGCACGATGAAAAAATAAAAACATAAAAAACAGGTTCACAGCAGGTGCATAATGGGATGTCATAGCAGGATGGCGATCACTGAATGTTGAAGGCCATGGAATAAAAGTGTGTTTTTAAGAGTGATTTAAAAACAGGAATAGAGGAGGCTTGTCTAACACTCAGTTTGTTTTACACAGTAAAACAAAAACTTGGTGAGTGTAATTTTTTTTCTGATGCATTTTCTGCTCTGAAAAGAAACATCTCCCAAAATTTGCAGCGTGGGGAGGAGCAAGCATTTAGAAGAAGTGGGTTTGTAGTAGATAAGAGGAATTGTTTTTTCATGGACATTTCCTGAACAATCTATCCATAACTTTTTGAGTTACGTTGCTTACAGACAAACAAATCCTGGCGAAAACGTATCCTCTTTTGTGGAGGTAATAGAATTTAATTCATCCTACAAGGTGGGGAATATTTGAGTATTATGTTGGTGTTCAATTACAGTAAGTGTGTATAATATATGTGATTAAATAATTTTAAATGAATGAATGAAATAAGTTTATTTCGGTCATATAATCAATCAAATCAAATCAATCAACCATTTTGTGTGATCAGTTTTACAGTACATGTTATATGTATACAATAATGCACATTTACACACGAAAGAAAAGAAAAAGAATGACCAAAAAAGGAATAGGCTGAAGCCAAAGCTTATATTTGCCTATCCTATACCTTCACAGAATATTAGATTGCCTGGAACATCAACATAAAAAAATAAATAAATCAAAAATGAATGGGATGAAAGTAATTGTTACTATATTTTATAATTTTCAATTATTTCACCTTTCAATGTTTTCTTAAACCTTACCAAAGAAGTGCATGTCTTCAGCTCATCGCTGAGCTTGTTCCACCATTTAACTCCTAAAACTGTAATACATTTGTATTTTATATTTGTTCTCGCTTTACCTATTTCAAAAATCGATATCCCCCGTAAATTATAGTTTCCTCCTCTTAAATGAAATAGCCTGAGAATA